>NC_087214.1:52880070-52897275 GCF_015104395.2 Macrobrachium nipponense
AAAGTTATTGGCCAAGCACTGAACCAACAAAAGCTTCAGATTCTTGAGTCTTTAAATATCAAACTATGGGTTCCCTCATTAAACACTCAATATATATATATATATATATATATATATATATATATATATATATATATATATATATATATATATATAATATATTGCATCCATACACTTTATCAGTCTCTCAATCACTGTTCTATAATTGGCTCATCACTCCTTGCGACAGGTATTTTCGTCTTTCTTTGTACGTATAGATGAACATCTCCGTAAGGCTCATCAGCCTTTTTGTCTTTGTATTCCATTTTATCTCTTCACGATCATTGTTTAACGTCTATATCTAGACATGAGTACTTGGCGCTTTCTAATTTACTTTCTTCATCCCCGTGGTATTTCTTTATAAGAACCTTCTGCTTTTGTCTGTCCTATAGCGTAGATCATACGACATCCAGTGTTTTCGTCTTCTTACCCCACATCCCAGAAATTCCTCTTCAACAAACTTGATCTGCATTCTCGCTGTCAAAAAGCCCACATTCGTTGTCTGTTCCTCCTCAGATATGGTTGCTAGACATACAAGTCAATTAACTCTTCTGCAAATACCTTTCGAAAGAGGATTTCCCATTGCCATACCAAATTTTTGTGTATAGAATTTGTCATCAAAAGTAAAAACAGAATCACATGAACTGCAAGTATTTTTATATCGGACAATCTTGGAAGGGACTGGACACTAGAATTAAACAACATAGATATAGTGTGAGAACATGACAAATGTCGAATGCTTTGTTTTTACACATTAATAATTTTAATCACATGATTCATTGGGAGGGGGCAAAAGTTGTTTTATATTGTAATAATATAACTCGTAGGAATATTATTGAATCTGCCTTTATCAAATATCACGTTGACTTAATGAATGTAAGCCAAGGTATGTACAAACTGGACCCATTTGTTTTTAACGAGATTTGTAGGGTTGTTTCTTTTTAATCACCTGTTGAGCTGTTCTGTACCTGCTGTACTGGTTTTAACCGGACTTTGAATACTTGATTTTTATTTTTTCTTTGTTAGATGTTCTCTGTTTTTTACGTACCTCGAAAGTGTGTTGAAATAACACGAAAGCGCTCGGTACGCCTTTTTTATTTTTTCCTGTGGCCTTGGCTGGATATATATATATATATATATATATATATATATATATATATATATATATATATATATATTGTGTGTGTGTGTGAGAGAGTGTGAGTGATGTTTGTGTGTGTGTGTGATAAATGAAATGATCAATGATTCATCGTGCTGGACAATTGTTGAAATTAACAAAGACAGTACATTTTCATTCCAGCAACATTCACATATCATTAAGAAAGATATTGCCAAATATTGTATTTGTCACTGTAACATGACAGGTGATATTATGTTTATCTGTAAACTAGAACGTTTCATGTTTTAATTAAAAGCTCCACGCCTCCGTAAGGGAAGATATTTCGCCCATAGTTTGTGGACTCAAAATAACGTCCAAAATGAATGTTTTCCATAACAGCATGGAATATGTTTGACAGTCATCCTTTATTGTTTGTATTTAGGGAAACTATTTAAGGATTCAGAGCTGATGAACGCTGTTTTTCGTCATTAACTTGCTATCGAAGCATCGAATAAGGATGAAAGTTTGTAAATATATTTTATAAACCTACCTAATTTATGGCATTATTATTTTGTACCTATATTCAATAATTCTGGTACTGATCAGAGTAAAATTGAGTTTCCTATGCCAAAGTCATCAAAATAGCAGGTAAGGGGTTAACACCATAGTGACGTTTAACATATGACGTCATGAGGTTCCGCCCTGTAGAGGTTTTTATGCAACTTCCACAGTTGTTCTTGGGAATAAATTGGTTAACTTGGAATTCTTCCATTTTCTTCTAATGAACCAGTCTTCAGGTCATTTGTTAGAATCTACATCTATTCAGGGCGAGAATACAAAGAGACAATCCGGTTTGTTTTCCTTGGGTTTTTCGATACTATAGCCTTTCTATTTGCTGTGCCATGAGATGAGTGTCGCCAAGTACTATTACTCACCATAGAAATATGAGCACAAATGCAGTCTCGCAACCACGGGAACAATTCCATATCCTGGTGGCCGTTCTCGAATTAATTGAAGCCTACTATGCATTCCAGAGGCCTGAGATAGAGTTTTCGTAAACCGACACATGCACTTCCATATGGATTTCCATATGTGTTCTAACATTGTCCTAATTTATGGTAGTACACTGAATCGACAGATGTGCTTATTAAGCCGATTTCTCTTAGAAAAAAGACCAACTTCTTGCCTTACTCAGACCAGAAAAAAGACCAACTTCTTGCCTTACTCAGACCAGAAAAAAGACCAACTTCTTGCCTTACTCAGACCAAAAAAGGAAAAACCACACCACTTCCTTGCTCAGACCAGAAAAAAGACCAACTTCTTGCCTTACTCAGCCCAAAAAAAGACAACCTTTCTTGCTTACCACAGACCAGAAAAATTACCAACACTTGTCTTGCCTCAGACCAGAAACAAAAATACCAACTTCTTGCCTTACAGACCAAGAAAAATTACCAACTCTTGCCTTACTCCAGACAGAAAAATTCCACTTCTTTGCCTTACCAGACCCTTACCAACTTCTTGCCTTAACTCAGACCGAAAAAAAAAAACCAACTTCTTGCCTTTAATCAGACTAGAAAAAATTCCACTTCTTGTATTACAGACCAGAAAAAAATACCAACTTCTTGCCTTACTCAGACCAGAAAAAAGACCACTTCTTGCCTTAAAAACTCAGACCAGAAAAAAAAGGGACCAACTTCTTGCCTTACACAGACCAGAAAAATTACCAACTTCTTGCCTTACTCAGACCAGAAAAAATACCAACTTCTTGCCTTACACAGACCAGAAAAATTACCAACTTCTTGCCTTACTCAGACCAGAAAAAAGACCAACTTCTTGCCTTAATCAGACTAGAAAAAAGACCAACTTCTTGCCTTACTCAGACCAGAAAAAAGACCAACTTCTTGCCTTACTCAGATCAGAAAAATTACCAACTTCTTGCTTACCCAGACCAGAAAAAAGACCAACTTCTTACCTTACTCAGACCAGAAAAAAGACCAACTTCTTGCCTTACTCAGACCATTTCGAACAAGTGGTGCTTTATGACGTATCTGAGACGCAGAGCCATCCTCCTTACCTATAGATTAAAACATCATTGTTAAGGTTTATCCATCATTATACAATATATTGATTTGCCATCAAAAATTTCTTATTGCACAGGATAAGTAAAATGACATTTAACCATAAGGTATAATGGAGGAAACGCTATACAGACGTCACTGATAACGTCACCTCTTTTACGGATGGTTAGGTGGGTAAGCACAGCTTTAACCTCATTTTCCTAAGTAAAAAAAGTTAATGAAACACATATGATGATGCAGAGTTCTTTCGAAAATTAGGAAGATTTTTGAAGCACTCAGTGATTTAGTGGCATGGAAATCCATAAGTCGGTTTAAACGTTGCTTACGAAAAACACTTTGTCATGGCCTCTGACATGCATAGTAGGCTATGTAAGCATATCCATTTACCTGTTACTCTTAGTGACTTACTGCCTACCTGGTGGATGGACGGAGCCTCTTTTCATTTGTTTCATGGCAGTAATGGAAGCAAGTGCTTCGTTCTGTTGCCAGTCATCGCAACTACATTAATGCCGTGTAGTGTACCTCCTTAGGCTAGTGCAAATGCTTCGTTGTCCGGTGAGGAAGAATGAGGTGGTTCACTGCAGCCAACACTGACGCTCTTAATGCCTGTAAGACTCCAAATGCCTCTGACCTTTTATGCCCCGGCGCGAAGCTGAGAGTCGCTCTTAATGAACAATCTCACCTGAGCGCTCTAGTAGCGGTTGGTCTGTGCTTAAAGCGGAGGCCATTTTCAACATTCAAAATTAAATTTCCGTCGAAGAATCGTAAAAGAAAATTTTTTTTATTAAAGAAGATTTTGTTAATATCAAAATTTTAGAAAAGTGACTCGTGAACTGCCGACTTCAGGGAAACTTTCAGAGGACTCCCACCTTGTTGTGATCCACAATTCTCCTCCTGTCGTGTTTTACATGATTAATAATCTTCATTTTATCATTTTCAGATGCTGCGTGCTGTTTTGGTGTTGGTAAGTGTTAATTCATGATTTTTTTTTTATGTAGGAAAGACATTTTTAAAAGTTATTCTTTTTTATTATTAGCTTTTTTTGAAAGTTATTCATCATACATTTTGTGCTCCCTCCTTTTTTCATTGTATGTTTTCTAGTTATCCTTTTAGAGTTTTGTAGCCTCGTTGGTTATTCTTTTACTCTGTGTGATCAGCTTTCTTTTAGTATTATGATATTTTGTGTTGTAGAAGTGAAAGCGTTATACATATGTCACAAGGATTCTTAACACCACAAAGATTTAATATCAATTAGATACTGAAGTTACGATAAAATTGACATTACAGCATAAATCCGTCAAAAGTCAAGCAAAACAACTACGACCCATTCAATCCTTGCGAGTGAAAAGCGCAGATGACAGATTGAAAGTATTTTTAAAATCGCTTGAATTCCATCTGAAAAATGGCACAATTTCTATACTTCCCTTTCATTGGTTTGGTTCAGCGAAGAAAGTAGCAGTATGATTACGCTTGCAGAATTGGGATGTTCTAAGCGAAAGAGATATATACAAAAGGTTTTTTTTTTTTTTACTAATGCTAGGTCATTAGGTGCTTGCATTTTAGCGAACTCGCCTCCTGGGACTCATGATTCAGTTTCCATTTTGTTGCTGGCAACAGAACTAATTGGAAATCTTGTCTTTGTGGTCTGTAACTTGTTGCTGAGCCTGATCTTAATCTCTCTCTCTCTCTCTCTCTCTCTCTCTCTCTCTCTCTCTCTCTCTCTCTGTCTGTTTGTGTTTAAGCAAAACTTCACAGTTTCGAATTCCTATTCCCATATGAATCCCCATCTTGATGAACGGAAAGAATTTAATCGCTTCTACTGAAATAATTAGAGACTTAGAATGAAATTATGTGAACCCAGCGCCAAATAATCGGTGCCCTTTTTCTGTCTCCAGTGATTAAACAAGCGTCGACAGACCTTGATGACCTAATCAGGAGCCAATCAATGCTAATACTTAAAGAAAGACTTTAACAAATAGTTAAATCACTGAATCGAATTTCAAAATCCAGAATTTTGTATTTCATTATTAAGGCAATTTTTCATGTGTGTTTCCAAAGGATATTACGAAAAGATTGTTTTTTGGGGGGCTTATAGATCATAAAATTCAGTGTTATTGAGTTGAACAATATTTTTATTCAGATCTTTCGTGCGTATTGTTATGAATTCACTTTTGGGAGTATTACATTTTACCCGGAAAGTTGAAACGCAATCTGTTCTGGTGATACCTCCAGCGTTGGTAAGCAGAGGTTACCTCAACGATTGCAGTAGTGTCGTCTATTCAATGTAGAAGTGACTCAAATTTTTACTACCCAGTAATTGTAATATAGTTCTGTAATATAATATCACCAATGCAATAGTTTTAAAAAATGATTTACTTAAGGATGCGTGTTCATTCTGAGACAAAGTATATTCATTAAGACTCTTTAAGACACTTTATAGAGCGTCAATTATTTTTATGGAGAATCAGTATATATCTGTTTTGCTCCTGGGTCAGGGGATTTATTTGTGACTGGAAGTATACGGCTGTGGTTGTCTATGTTTTAACGGTTTTAAATCTAAATTCTGTCGAATGCTCGGGATATCTCATGAGAATTTGTGTCAATGGATACATTCAAGGAGTGGTATGTGTATGTTGCTTCTACAATTCAAGATTAGTCTATATTATTGATATGATAATAGATTCTACAATTATTATTTATTATTATTATTATTATTATTATTATTATTATTATTATTATTATTATTATTATTATTATTATTATTATTATTATTATTATTATTTTTTTTTTTTTTTTTTTTTTTTTTTTTTTGCTCTATCACAGTCCTCCAATTCGACTGGGTGGTATTTATAGTGTGGGGTTCCGGGTTGCATCCTGCCTCCTTAGGAGTCCATCACTTTTCTTACTATGTGTGCCGTTTCTAGGATCACACTCTTCTGCATGAGTCCTGGAGCTACTTCAGCCTCTAGTTTTTCTAGATTCCTTTTCAGGGATCTTGGAATCGTGCCTAGTGCTCCTATGATTATGGGTACGATTTGATTTCCACTGGCATATCCCATATCCTTCTTATTCCTATTTTCAGATCTTGATACTTATCCATTTTTTCCCTCTCTTTCTCTTCAACTCTGGTGTCCCATGGTATTGCGACATCAATGAGTGATACTTTCTTCTTGACTTTGTCAATCAACGTCACATCTGGTCTGTTTGCACGTATCACCCTATCCGTTCTGATACCATAGTCCCAGAGGATCTTTGCCTGATCGTTTTCTATCACTCTTTCAGGTTGGTGCTCGTACCACTTATTACTGCAAGGTAGCTGATGTTTCTTGCACAGGCTCCAGTGGAGGGCTTTTGCCACAGAATCATGCCTCTTTTTGTACTGGTTCTGTGCAAGTGCCGGGCATTCACTTGCTATGTGGTTTATGGTTTCATTTTTCGTATTGCACTTCCTACATATGGGAGAAATGTTATTTCCGTCTATCGTTCTTTGAACATATCTGGTTCTTAGGGCCTGATCTTGTGCCGCTGTTATCATTCCTTCAGTTTCCTTCTTTAGCTCTCCCCTCTGTAGCTATTGCTATGTGTCATCGCTGGCTAGTTCTTTAGTCTGTCTCATGTATTGTCCGTGCATTGGTTTGTTGTGCCAGTCCTCTGTTCTGTCTGTCTTTCTCCTGTCTCTGTATATTTCTGGGTCTTCGTCTACTTTTATTAGTCCTTCTTCCCATGCACTCTTTAGCCACTCGTCTTCACTGGTTTTCAGATATTGCCCCAGTGCTCTGTTCTCGATGTTGACGCAGTCCTCTATGCTTAGTAGTCCTCTCCCTCCTTCCTTTCGTGTTATGTATAGTCTGTCCGTATTTGCTCTTGGGTGTAGTGCTTTGTGTATTGTCATATGTTTCCTGGTTTTCTGATCTATGCTGCGGAGTTCTGCCTTCGTCCATTCCACTATTCCTGCGCTGTATCTGATTACTGGCACTGGCCATGTGTTTTAGGCTTATTATGGATTATTTATTATTATTATTATTATTATTATTATTATTATTATTATTATTATTATTATTATTATTATTATTGAATAAACAGTAACTTTTTGTTATCGCTGTTTTAACAGGTTTTTCGACGTCGAAATATATATTGTCATTATTAAATAATTTACCATATGCTTATGGCACAAGCTTCCAAAGAATGTTGTGTTCATTAGGAAGGAGTAAGAGGAGGGGAAGAAAAATACAAGAAGATATCTCATTTATTAAAAAAGCAAAAAAAAGTAATAATAAATTAATAAATATATAAAAATGTATTAAAATGCAAGTTGAATGTATTAGGGTAGTCATGCATTTCATCGTCGTTTGAACTTCTGAAGTTCCAACTGCACGACATCGTCAGGGAGGCTGTTCCATATTCCAGCGGTGTGAGGAATAAAGGACTTCTGGAGCAGAGAAGTTCGACAGCAAGGTACATTTAATGCAAGGTCCTTTAAATATACTCGGAGTATATTTAAAGGACCTTGATTTAATGCATATCGGTGCTGCTGTTCAGCGAATCTGTTTCCTCTGGGCAGATAAGGGGATCAATTGTCAATGTGAGAGATCTCTGTTGAAATACAACTTATGAAAAAGTGACAAACAAGAGACCATCCGTCGATGATCCGAGTTTATCATTAAGCTTATCCGGAACGCTTCGTACTACCTGCCCCAGATTTATACATTTTCTTGGACGAAGGAAAAGAATTCAGGAAATTCTTTAATGGGGCGTTTGTGTTAACTACTAATTGAAAGGAGCAAAGGAAGGAGAAGTAATGAAATGCTCAGCACGATCTCTTAATGTTAAAAAGTTCCTCTTTTTCTTCTTCCAACTTTTTGGATGTGCAAATTCGCGACGGACTGAACTCGACTTTGCAATTCCTTTGGCGGTGTTTTTCCTCTCAACTAAGGCTGGAGTTTGAGATATAAACCTGTGTGCGTGCGTACTTGTGATTGTGAATTAATTTTGCGTTTGTGCGCGTGTGTGTGGGACATATGCCGATGTAAATTTCGTAATTTAGATCTCCTCCAGATGAATAAAATCTGCAAAGTACAATTTTCGTAGCATCACACAGATCTTTTCAGAGCAAATCTACAGAGCTTCCAAAACCCAAGTTCTTTTCTGTTTGTAAATTTAAATTGCAAATTCATTCAAGTCTTGGAATTGTTAGGGGAAAAACCAGTGACGAAGGAAACAATCATTCGCGATTGTCACCAGCAGAAGGTTTGAGGGAACTGAGAAAATATGTCCACAAGTTCCCATATTAAACTCTTGGGGTTCTTCTTGCTCACTTTCGGTAGAGGAATAATGGTCCCCACCCCATTTCTGGGTAAATTTTTTAGTGGAATGCAAAATGATTTTATAGCAGTAATGATAATGTATGTATTTGTATATTATTAACTCTTTATTTATTAGGGTAACTGAAAGTACCTGCATTCAGTGTCAGTGAAGCTTCACATTCATTATGAATGACCGATGTAATGTGACAGTCAAAGGCAGATACATCACTTTCACAAACATTAAGCCACAAATGTCGTTTATATGAAATTCACTCAACCTCGGAATAAACGCCGAAGGGAAATTTACAAGCGGTAAAAGATCCGTCATGTATCACATATAGATTCCCCTCCAGTGGATGTTATGATAATAAACACATTTCACGGTGTCTGTGACAAGAATATAGCACTTTGTATATAATCAAGTGGTGTATCATCATGATAGTAGCCAAAAAAAGTCATCTTGTCACGACTATCTTGCATTATTTTGCTAACTAAGGAAAATGCAAATCAACGACTGCTCGCTCTGTGAATGAAAACACTAACCAGGTCTCCATTCAACCAGTCAGGATTCGCTCTAATGATATCGGCTGAGGATTTATGTCAGGTTTCATAGGGAACGTATTTGTGGTAATAAGTGTACTTGTGTCGACGTGATTATAAGAGGAATAAATTATACCTTCCATTTTTGCTTAGAGAGAGAGAGAGAGAGAGAGAGAGAGAGAGAGAGAGAGAGAGAGAGAGAGAGAGAGAGAGAGAGAGATTCTTAATTTATCGTGTTAAGAAATATTTTTTATTTTTATTTTTCCCAATATTTACCAAAAACAGGTGTGCGAGATCCTTGAAATTTGATATTATTAAAAAGATATATAGAAAGTACCTACGCATATGCAGAGTGAATTGATTTTTTTGATTCTGAGATATATTTTATTAAAATGAAATATTTATTACAATCGTAAAAGGTTCGTGAACAAGTAGCAATGGAAAAAAAATTGTTTTCCAGTCTAACGTGGACCCTGTTCTTCAAAATAGTTACATATTGTTACAATTGCGAGATATCAAACTATAATAGATATATAGTAGCGAATCTGGCAAGGTACGAGGTAGGAGAAAAATCTCGTTACGGAGAAGGATCAACACCTAGTACTGTTCACTCTACGTGTTTCGTTACCAGCAGATTCATGTAATATATTTTTCATTAGAGTATCTTCTCCCTTGTGGCATGATTAAAGTTTTATGAATGTTTTTCAGATATCATCAGACTTTGCTTTGCCTCTCATAAGTTCATATAGATTGACACTTATAATGATCTCATGACTGTCTGCACTACAAAGATGTTATTACAATTTCCTGATATTTAAAAAAACCGCATTTCTCTACGCTTCTATGAACGTGGGCTACTCCCTGCAGGATACTGAATTTTGCAGGATACTGGTCAACGCTTGCACCTGTTTAGGCGTCATATTTTATGAACTGTACTGACGACTTTCGCTATGAGCCGAACCTGATCTTGTCGCCCTCATATATGCATCATAGAGTTCAGGGCTCATGTGCCCTAACCTTAGACCAGGTAATGCTCAATAAATTCTGCGATATTAGGTAAATGAATTAGAATAAGAATTTTCTTCCTAACGTCTTTGGCAGAACCTATGTGGTTTTGCGGCAAGCAATTATATTTGAACCATTGGTCTTTAAGTTGTATTCACATCTCATTTCTTGACATGACATGGCGTCTCTTGGAGACATTCGAATAGCACTCGCTTCCGTAACTTGAATTGCAAACGAAAGGGATTAAAATTGGCAAACAAGATCATGAAAAAATACTTTTAGCAATGATCCTAGTAGATTTTGCTAGTTATACCAGTGAACTGCACCAAAAGAAAGGACTACAATGATTGACTTTGGCACCCTGGGACTATAGATAGTTTCCCTATGACGTCACAGCAGACGAGCACCTATAGGCCGCCGCCATCTTTTAGGTCAAGCATTGTAAACAATGGACATATCAAATTTCGTTGTTATTCTTAGGAATTATGAACCATATCACGAAAAATGGCAAACGAGGGCAATTCACAAACAGAAGATTGATTACATCGAGTCTCTGGAGAATGCGGTGCGTGAAAGAGATATAGAAATAAACTGAAAATGGTAAATAACAAAGGGATAGTTGCTTTTGTTACACTTTGAGATGCGATTTAATAAATATCCCTCCATACCTTTAATTTATGAATGCAATTTTGGACATATGAAATATTGTAGTTTATGTGAACGTCGATATTGAAGAAATCAAACAGCGAAATGTTCCACCAATAAGGGTTTTTTTCTTTCTTTCTTTTTTGTGAGCGACGCGGTGACACTTTTAGAGAGTCATGTCATGGGATTTTTCCACAGTTTTTATTTTTATTTTTTTTTCATTTCTTGTCCTTGTGTGCATTTGAGACCTCGTTATCAATTGTTTTAAAGCTGATGTCCTCTTGTAACTTGCACGTTGGTGCGAGTCCGCCTTTTAGTTCATGTATTTTGTTAAATTAGCATAGTTTCAGGTCAGATCATCATAGTCCCATCCCATCCAGGGACATAGAACCTACCCAGTCTGGGGGAAATTTTCGACAACACTAGCCATTTTTTTGCAATTTTGATATTTGATATTAAATTTAATAAATACGTAATTCACTATACACTACTACAAGTTTTAAAGACTTGGCCAAATTATCTTCTTAGCGGCTCTAAATCATCGAACATTTGACCGAGGACACATTTATTCACCATTACCACTAATTACACTTACAGTTAATAACATTCATTACCAATGAAATGATCTGAGAAGATTTTCGTGCATTGACGGCTGAAAATTAGCCCTGTTTTCTTGGAAATCCGCAGTACTCTCCTTTCACTAATCATGAGAGTTTCATCTTGTTTTCTCACAACAGCGTGGACTGAGTACTACGATTTGCCATCTCTGTTAGACCTACTGTGGCACCCAAACACACTGCAAGTGTTTACCATATTTAAAGGTACAATTTCATTGCGAATTTCCGAAAAATCCTTCTTATCATGATTGCGTGCTCAACACAGCTGACCTACAAATGGCCGACTTCCGTGTTTACATCCGGGTCTCTTTCTGGATCGAAAACTATCTTGGAGGGTACAGCTGGCTAACCATACTTGTTTGTTTGTCTGTTTGTTTTGGTTCATACTATTTAATGTAAACCTTAGAAGGAAGTTGAATATACGTCTTTTAAGTTGGTTTGGCTTCTTAAGAAATTCTTGTACTTTTTTTGTTGTAACTAACAATAATCACAATTTCTGTTCCTTAATTGTTAATGACTTGTTTACTTAACTATTGTTTATCTGTTTTACACAGCAAAGCAGTTGACCTGGTTACCGCTTAACCATGTAACCATGTCTTTGCCGCCTTTAGTCTGGAATTTTCTAAGAATACTTTAAGTATTTTGTAAAATGTAAATTTGTTTAACAGCTTTTTTGTAAAAAAAAAAAAAAATAAAAAAAAAATAAGAAAAAATTATTGTCTGTTGGCTCCGTAAGCAAATGCTTGTGAAATGACACTTGAAAATGTATTACTTTATCTATATTGATTGGTAAACTTTCATTTTTTTATAAGTTAATGAAATATCCAGGGTATTGTATGTCTTTGTTTCACTTAAGTATGCAGAATAACTCTCAACACGAAAACCTTTTCGTTCACTTTCTGTTTTCATAACCAAAGTTGTGTTATTATTATTATTATTATTATTATTAGTTATTATTATTATTATTATTATTATTATTATTATTATTATTATTATTATTGTTTTTATTCTATCTAAAAACTCTCCCAAAATTTTTCTTGCCAAAATCATGTTTAACATAAAAATATATTTGGATGAATATATATATATATATATATAATATATATATATATATATATAATATATATATATATAAAGGATTTGTGCTCTGTTCAAGTATTACATTGATGTTAGAATATTAGGAAAAAAGAGACTGGAATTACAAAGCCTTTCAGAAATTCAAGTCGGTTTCTCCACTCCGTTGTGCAAAGGGCACGTTGATGTGCATCTCTCTCTCTCTCTCTCTCTCCTCTCTCTCTCTCTCTCTCTCTCTCTCTCTCTCTCTCTCTTTACAACGGCGGCTCTTACTAAATTTGTTTATAACCCTCTGGTGCGCGAGTGAAGAGAATCAAATCATGACGAGGTCGGAAATTATTATTATTATTATTATTATTATTATTATTATTATTATTATTATTTTATGGTCTTTCACAGTCCTCCAATCCGCCTGGGTGGGGGTATTTATAATGTGGGGTTCCGGGTTGCATCCTGCCTCCTTAGGAGTCCATCACTCTTCTTACTATGTGTGCGGTTTCTAGGATCACACTCTTCTGCATGAGTCCTGGAGCTACTTCAGCCTCTAGTTTTTCCACAATCCTTTTCAGGGATCTTGGGATCGTGTCTAGTGTTCCTATGATTATGGGATACAATTTCCACTGGCATATCCCATATCCTTCTTATTTCTATTTTCAGACCTTGAAACTTATCCATTTTTTCCCTATCTTTCTCTTCAACTCTGGTGTACCATGGTATTGCGACATCAGTGAGTGATAATTTCTTCTTGATTTTGTCAACCAACGTCACGTCTGGTCTATTTGCACGTATTACCCTATCTGTTCTGATACCATAGTCCCACAGAGGATCTTTGCCTGATCGTTTTCTATCACTCCTTCAGGTTGGTGCTCTTACCACTTATTACTGCAAGGTAGCTGGTGTTTCCTTATGCTGTTTTGTTTCCGCTGTTATTATAAACTGCGGACTCTTTTTACCGTTTATTGTTCATAAAATTCATATGGCGATTTGTTTTTAGATCAGTGACAGCAAAGGCTAAATTTAATATATCACATTTAGTGCAGACTTTTACTATCAGTAACTGACAGATTTTCGTTTTATCAGTCGGACTTTCAGTCACAAGAAAAATGGCTATAAAAGAAAGGTAATCAAACAATTGCTATGAATGTTTGAATTAATGGCAAAGATTTTTTGGCTCAAAATTAATGATTTCAGGTCGGCAAAATGGTTTCACAAGTTCTAGCTCCATTTTGCGGATGTGAGAGAGAGAGAGAGAGAGAGAGAGAGAGAGAGAGAGAGAGAGAGAGAGTTTAATTACTTGTAAACGTAGCGCTAAAGAGATGTAAATTTTCACACTCCTGATACATCTGATAGTGAGCTCACTAAAGAAGAAATCGTACCATATTCCGCAATGACGTCATTCCATTCCACATAACAATCCTATTCTGGCCTTGATGCTGAATATTCTAATAATAAGTCGCAGAATAAAACTGTCAGTCAGCGTGAAATTTGACGACTTTTAAATCGCATGTTAATGGACTTACGGACTCCTCAGAAGTCCAGCAGAATGGAGAATGAAAAGCGATAAGTTCTTCCAATGTTTTTATATCTAAAATTATACATGTTATACATGAAACAAGTCTGTATTAGTAATTTATTTTATCCCCCTAAAAATCAGAGAGAGAGAGAGAGAGAGAGAGAGAGAGAGAGAGAGAGAGAGAACCCTATTCCCCAAACAACAAAAGAAGATCGCGACTGACTACAAGAGACCAACCCAAGATAGAAAGAAAGAAAAAAGAAAGCAGAGAGAAAGAAAGAAGAGCCACTTGAGCCGAAAACCAAAGTCCGTAGAAAGTTTTCAAGAGCCACCGACCTCTTCTCTTTGTGGCATCAAAACTCCATCAGCTGAAATAAAAGTCCAGATGTCGTTCCCATCCTCTCTCTCTCTCTCTCTCTCTCTCTCTCTCTCTCTCCGCTTTGGCTCCAGGATCGGGTGGTCGCGGCCTGCCCGGATTTTGCCTTGATCTTTGATGAGCTCTTCTTGTGTTTTCATCTGCATGGACGTTCATGTGACGCCATTGGTGTTGTTTCGATTTCCGTTAGGTTGCGGACAGGTCATGTTTCGTTTTTGATTAAGTTGTGGATTTTATTTTTAGTTTTCTGTAAAGTTGTGGATTACTGTTTTGGGTATTATTTCCCGTTTTCTGTTAAGCTATGGCCATGATTTTCGTTTTCTGTTAAGCTGTGGACATGATTTTTTTTTTCTTTAAGCTGTGGACTTGATCTTTCGTCTTGCCGTTAGGCTGTGGTCATAAATTTTCATTTTTCCATTAAGCTATGGACATGATCTTTCATTTTCCGCTATGCTGTGGGCAGGATTTATCATTTTCCGTTAAGCTGTGGACAAGAGTTTTCATTTTCCACTAAGCTGTGGGCAGGATTTATCATTTTCCGTTAAGCTGTGGACAAGAGTTTTCGTTTTCCACTAAGCTGTGGGCAGGATTTATCATTTTCCGTTAAGCTGTGGACAAGAGTTTTCGTTTTCCACTAAGCCGTGGACAGGATTTATAATTTTCCATTAAGCTGTGGACAAGAGTTTTCGTTTGCCGTTATTTTGTGGACATTTTTTCCGGTGGTTTTTCTCTTTGATTTGTGTTGGCGGATGGGAAGGGGTGGATGGATGAGCTGGTTCTCAGTACGCTAATTTTTAAAATATGGTTGCAATTCATGGTCTCCATTCTGTTCTTCACATAATTGACTTTAATCATTATTCTTATTGAAATTTTTATCAATGTGATTTTTTTTCATTGTTATTTACCGTACATCTTATTTTTGTAGTTTATTACTCGGTCAGCTTTTAGATTTCATTTTGTATCTTTATTTCGTCTCAGAAAAGTTAACCTGCTATATTTACCTGAAATGGCCTTTTTACAGCACATCCTGCATTTTGCCATAATATTTTTCGCAGTTTATTAGAGAACGCGGAAAAAGTTTCAATAAGAAAAACATTTTTTATTTGTAATCTTTTCTGATTCATTTCATGCCTTTTGTAAATAGTGGGTAAATTGCATTAAACACTTCCATTTGTGAACTGTTATCCTGATTTTCAGTTTTCTTGTAGTGGGAATATGCCTCAAATAAGGTAAATTCAAGTAACTTGAGAATTCCTTGGTTACTATGTTCCTGTCGCCATAAGAATATGTTATTCGCTTTCATTTGATCATAATCATAAAGTTTAATTAATTCCGTTATGTTAATGGTTACCCCAAAATGACGAACAAATATTCTTAACAAAATGAATAAACAATTACGATTATGACCTAACGAGCTCTGAGAGAAACTTCTTTTTTCCGATTCCCTCGGCTTCTCAAGTTAAAGGGGAACTATTTTACCTCGACATAAATCTCGTGAACTTCCCGGTGAGAGAAAATGACGGAAGTTCGTAAGACAACAAACACGTTGCAGTTCTGTGATAAAATTATTGTTCTTCAGCAATAAAGACAAGACTTTGGAGAAAATGTCTATTTTTCATTTCATCGTGAATCCTTTTTTGCATATTGCAGAGATTATATTGATATTATTATTGGTATTAACTTAGTATTTAAATATAATAATAATTTGAGAATTACATTAATTCAGAATAGCAAGTCGAATTCAAACAATATTGCATACACAGTATTCCTTGTAAAGAATGTAATCAAATTTATATAGGGCAAACGTCCAAAGATGCTAGGGGGAGATGCTCTCAGCACAAATTTGCCATATCAAGAGGTTTAATGAATAAAAGCATTTGCTTATCATTGGCTTAAGACAGGCTATGCTATTACCTGGGATAATTCCTCTATATTCTGCAGGGTCAAAGATCACCGCAAAAGGAGTCTGCTGGAATCATTTTTATTGAAGCCACATCAACAAGGAAATTAAATCTCCATCCTGGTTTGTCCCTTGGTCCTCCCTCCTTGTCTCTTTTGCTTAAAGAAGAAGCCGAACAGATTAACAAACTGTTTTTGCATATAAAGGTTTGTCAACTTATATTCAGTGTGAACTTGAAAATGTAGAATATATTACGAAAGAACTTGTTCCAAGTCCCCAGTTTTTCACTCACCTTACTACCATGTATTTAAGGATATATATATATATATATATATATATATATATATATATATATATATATATATATATATATATATATATAATGTATGTATGCTTTTATATTTCACAAACTTTCATAGACACATCAAACGTACACTTTCCTCTCGCATAGCAAAAACTCATGAATCAAAACTTCACTCATTCCGAGTATGATAAATCACTTCCCTAATTACGTAAGACCTCAATGTCCAGCTGAATGGGCTTCCAATTTACAAATGCCGGATCGTCTGGTTTTTGCATGTAAGAAAATAAAGATTTGTTAAAACTAAGACTGGTCGCAGTTTGAATGATGACGCATGCGACTTCATTCATTTGGCGTTTTAATAAGGTTTAACCTCAACATCGACACTGGAAATTTGATTCACTTATTGACCGATTCGGTGTTGTGTTTTATGAATTAATGAGTTGAGCGTAATAGCAACATATGGCAACCGACCCTGAGTATGTTACGCGTCCTTAATACTCGGTTTGTCCAGAATGTGTGATTATCTCACATGTGGGTGAATGAGTACATAGAGAATTACATACCTAATGACAATTCAGTGTTCCTGTACTTCTGTATTTCACTTTAAAGGTACATAAATAAATGGGTGTGGTGGCAACATCCATTGATTATTTTTTAAGGTGCGTCCACACCAAGAACAGGTTGAATACAAGTTAACAACTTTTTGCTAGTT
>NC_087214.1:52897775-52905275 GCF_015104395.2 Macrobrachium nipponense
TTCTTTATTTCATGGGGTTCTGTTTGCATTTGACAGTGTAAATCTTAGATCTAAAAACCAACATTTTGGCGACTGACAGATTGACTGGAGGTTTCCTTCGTAATATGACTTTAATCACAACTTTATAGAAAGAGATGGCCAAATGTATGCTTCACAGCCACAACATCATAACTGGAGGCAAAACACATTCTCTAAAAAGAGAGTAAGTATTTCCCCAAACAAATGTTTATTATCCTATCGTAACCTGTCTAAGGATGCCAAAGACTAACCAAGATTAGGTTGCTGTCACCAAGCGCAGACCTCCCTTGATGTGTCTCTCTGTTCGCTTGTCAATCCAGAGGTCCACATCAGGACTCCTTGCCCCTTCCACACCTCACCAAAGTGACGGTTCGCTTAGGTAGGATTAATCTGAACCAGCCTTCTTTTAGCTATGACAATCAAGCCTAACCTGATCTACGCAAGGACAAATTTACAAGCCTGGTCTGCTTAGGTGGGGTTGGGTTTGAGGTTCGGGTTTGGGCTTAGAGGGTGGTTTCAGGGAGGGGGCGGGGGTGGGGGGTCTTCAAAAACCACTACTCCTGAACCTCTAGAATGAGATTCACGGAAGTGGACTTTTATCTTGAAGTGAAGAAGAAAAATCAAAGGCTGAACCTTTCCATGGCTGCAATTACGATTCATTGAGTGAATGAACTTGTCCATCACGAAATCGAAGCATTATTCTAGCTGTCACGTTGGGGTTCCAAATGCCGACGTTTAAAAAACAAAACAACAGCGAGGCGCTTAAGCCTTAGTGTGTGGCCAGGCCTCAATTACCAGCGGCAGAGGCACATGAGCTGAAGTGCACAAAACAGCAACAACAACTCTCTCAGGCTGGTGGCAAGATGGCGTTTGGATCAGAAAAAAAGAAATAGAAAAATTAATCGATGACAAGTAAGGAAGTTCTGAATCACTATCTCTTGAAGAGGGTGTTTGTAAATTGTTCTAGAAGACGTAACAGTCAAAACCACTTTTCCCGAAGTTTCCATGACTGAAGACACCAAAACCCTAACTGGGGAAAGACAGTCGGACTCCAGTCTTCAATCTCTGAACCATTCCTCTTTTTAATATTCGTCTAAAATTGGCTCCAATATTCATAGGATTTTGTTTTCCTTTTTGAAGATAAAGGCTTTGGTTGTGTACCAAGTATATCATTCATAGCGAGATCTATCTATCTGTTTATTTATCTATCTCTGTCAATATCTATCGATCTGATCGAGAAAACAACGGATATTCTATAATTACTGTGTGACGAAATTTTATACGAATTCTGTTCAAGATTTATTTTACAGTAAGGCTCTCTCTCTCTCTCTCCCTCTCTCTCTCTCTCTCTCTCTCTCTCTCTCTCTCTATCTCTCCCCCGGGGATTATTCGTCTGTTATGCTGACATTCTTTTCCACGAGTTTCTGAGTTAATGTACCGACCACAAGGCCAAAAAAGTACAGAGATAAACTGAGTAAGACAAAACCAATTCCTCCCATACGGTGAGTGACTGACTAGAGACCCGATCATAATAGTACTTGTGTTTCTAAGTAAATTAGCCTACGCAAGAACAGAACAGATTAGTTTTCAATTCCAACAATCTTACTAATTTTTTTTTTTTTTTTCTGATGAATTTGTATAAATTACTCATAGTTATACTTGTAGACGCATTTTATGCGCGCATATTTTTTAATAATTTCCTCCCGTATGTTTTCGGGCCAGCACTGTAAGAGTCTAGTTAGACTCATTGGGCTGGTAAATCTTAATTTTACAATAATAAACTCATAGTTATATATAAAGGCAGTAACGTGTTTGGACAGCAAGTTATAATTCAGAGAATAGGGGAAATGAAGTACAAGGTTCAAAAGGCAGTGCTGGCATAAAACCGCTCTGTTGCACTCAGAGGTATGAGATATTGGACAGCTAGGCCTAGGCCGAAGAAAAGGAGTTGGAATGGAGGTCGAGGACCAGGGTCAATCAAGTATGGGTGCTGCTAAGTGCCGAAAGGACGCCATAATCGCTCCTCAGCAATGGAATGGACTATGGAATTTAGGCCGAAGGCCAAGTGCTGGGACCTATTAGATCTTTCAGCGCTGAAAGGGAAATTGAGAGTAAAATGGTTTGAATGTAACAGGAGAAAAACCTTCCAGTTGCAGAATGGAACAGTTGCTAGGAAAGGGTTTATAGGAAGATTGAAGAAAGGGAATGTGAATGGATATGCAGTCAAAGGAATGAAGGGATTTGCAGCTAGGGGCCGAAGGGGCGCTGCAAAGAACTTTTAAGTAATACCTACAGTGCACCGTGTGAGGGGCATTGATGACACTACCCCGCCACGGGGGCCTTTTATTAATGCCTACAGTGTACCATGTGAGGTACACTAACGGTACCAACCCCATGTGGCGATCATATGTGGAAAAAGGCCATGTGTCATATTTCCCATATGAGCATGATATTTATTCTGGTTGGCAGCATTGTACCACCACTTTGATGGATATCTTTATTTATTAAAATCTTTCGTAATCATTTCATAAAGGCAACTTAAGCTGAGTTCTTTATTAGGGTGTTATCAAATGTACACTGTCAACTTCATAATTTTGGAGGGCTTTCTATAATGCTGCGTCAACTTGAGTTTTTGGGTATTTGAAACTAAAATCAATATCATATATTTTCTTAAACTCATCCAATAATTCTGGACAGGAAATTTTAAGTGAGTTTAACAACGCAGGGGAAGAAGAGACTGAGAATTTCTTTTTTCTGGAGATTAGAATCAAAAGGCATCTAAGAATATACATTTGCAGGCTTCATAATCATAAAAACAGATAATTAAAATGTATCGTCATGTCTATGTCATTTTTTATCTAAATGGCACTATATATATATATATATCTATATATATAAATATATATATATATATATATATATAATATATATATATATGTGTGTGTGTGTGTGTGTGTGTGTGTGTGTATAACTGAATCACGAAAGTTTGGAACGTGATAAATCCATAAATAAAGTTATAAGCCACGAAGGAATAATAAACAACGGAGTTCCCGCAAGATCTTTCGACGGTCAACGTCCTTTACTCAGCTGAGTAAAGGACGTTGAACGTCGAAAGATCTCCTTTGTTTATTTTTCCTTCGTGGCTTATACCTTTATATATATATATATATATATATATATATATATATATATATATATATATATATATATATATATATAGCGGGCCGCTTCCCAATCTGTCATTAGCTTCTTCAAGACTAGATTTCAAATTGTCATGGACAGTTTTCATTACAGCGTGCGGACTTTACAGCTAATCCTTAAATGTGAAATATGACGTAGGTGAAATGCTGAATTTCTGCTGGTCAGTGGATCTCATCCTCTGCTTATAGTCTGTGTAGCGGCAAGGGGATTTCTGGTGCTCCGTAGGACACGTCCTACGCCATGGCAAGCAGCAGAGGGCGTGATAGGCTAAGGGGTACATACTCGAGTGCCCCTTAGCCTATCGTCCACTATTCTATGCCAGATATGTTGATGACACTTTTATTTTATTTAAACAAGACCACGATGCTGAACGCATCTTATAATTTTTTCATTCCTATCATCACAACATCACTTTTGCCACAGGAAAAAACACGACTCCAAGCTAGCATTTTTAGATATACTCTTAACTAAAGATAATGATAAGTTTAATACCTCTCTATTCAGAAAGAAAGCTTTTACTGATCTGCGGTCTAATTTTTATAGCTTTTGTTTTATCAGTTTTAAACTGACCTCTATTCACACGCGTATACATCGTGCTTTATCTCTTTCACCAAGAAAATGTCTTCTTACAACAATATATCCCCAATATATAATTTATTCCCTATTCATGTCTTTCACAGGGTTCTCAAAACACTTCTAAATAGAAAATTCTCCAATAGGCCAAAGTGTTTTGACGTACCTAAACTCCCATTATATGCAACGTTTCCTTTCTTATTAAAGACAACTTTCGGAGGGATTTCTTGAAAATCGTCCAAAAATATATTGGGGCTATCGATCTTAAACTAATACCTAAGAACCCTCAAAGTATTGGCTCTCTTTTCAGATTTAAGGATCGGCTACCGCCTTTGATGTCGTCTGGTGTTTTCTATGAGTACACTTGTCCTAAACGTAATTTGGGACGATATATTAGATCCACCAGGCGGCTTCTCAGGGTGAGGGGGCCCGATTCCCACAGGGGAATAAGTTATAGAACCGGGTGCCGATTAGCTAATCCAGAAACCTCTAATATACGCAGCTCCTTCTACTTAGTGTGCTCTCACTACAGATTTCAGTGTTTTGTTTTTCATGTGTTTGATCTGCCCATAAATAAAAGTGAAAAAAATAATATATATATATATATATATATATATATATATATATATATATATATATATATATATTATATATATATATATATATATATATATATATATATATATCTATATATACATATAATATACACGCAGGCATACCATTAAATGCAAATCGGAAATCAGTTATGAAGATTTTAAGATTATTTGCTATACAAACAATCCACAAGAACTGCTTAGTCTTGAAACATTAAATATTAAACAACGAGTTCCTTCTCTGAACTGTCAAACAACCGCTGTTCCCTTGTATTTGTCTTAACTCTCCGCCTTTCTTTGGGAAAATTTTTTTTTATGCTTTGTTCTTAGTATGTCCTTATCCTCTAGAATGGCAGGTTAGCCTCCAGTGTTTTTTAAGTGTGTTTGAGTATAAGTATGTTGTCTGGTTTTTACTATTTGTTACCAAGTGTGTCTTGATAATTTTATCTTTTTTATTCTGCTTTTATCAGTTTTCTTCACCTGCTTTATAAAACAAAATCTGTTATCAGCTCTTTAAATCAATTCATATTAATATTGATGTGATTACGAATCATGAAACGTTGGAATAAATGGTTACTGTGTCATCTGCTTCTGTATTCCTGCCCTTGATCTGGATGCGAATATATATATATATATATATATATATATATATATATATATATATATATATATATATATATATATATATCTTCATAATACGAAGATGAGATATGTCAATATAGTCCACAGGAGAAAAGAGAATAAAAGACTCTAGTAGCTCGATAATTTCGCCTTCCACCAGGCCTCTTCAAAAGCTTGATATTAACTAAACAGAATGAGAATATAAAAAAATTCATAAACACTATCCCACTGGAAAAATAATATTAACATAACAATTGTCAAAGTAAAAATTAGGTTGTTTAGATCATAAACAACAAAAAGATGAGAAATCTTGTCACTGGAAAAGAGACTAGTGATGAGAAAAGCAAGTATCTTTTGAACTGTATTAGTCTTGGACAGCAAACGTACGAGGAATTTGTCAAAACAAGGTTTAAAGATAAAGAAAAGTGTTTGATCCAATTAAAAAGACGAGTAAGAAGCATAACATATACAAGGATTCCCCTGTTAATATACAGAAAGACACAAATAATGCCTTCCACACTATTGACATTGCTAAAGCCAGAGGCTATGATATCTCACAGCTTCCGGCATATGAAATAACATCCACCTCGTATTACCTAATTGAAGATGGCTATTTGCGAAAGTCCCTCAAATCAGAGCTTACACATGTAATTGAAAAAAGACTTAAAGAACCAGCTCCGCAGAAAGGACCTTTCTCAGACACTACTCATCCTACAGCTATTGTCTTTGATTTCATGGCATATGCTAGAAAATGATCAGTGACACAGTTGAAGCTGAAAACGAACTGATATTGTCTTTGATATTATTCTATGACCTAGGTAGTATAAAAGACTGAAAGAATGCGTAGAAGAAAATTTGATCCAATAGAGGTATCTATCAATCGCAGTGACACTCCACTTCCAGTAGATATGGAAAGGTTCTGGTCATCAACCAAAACAAGGTAAGGCTGCAAGAATTTTTTATCAAGTGGTTAATTGAGAAAGTGACTCAAGGTACAGAAAGTATGTCCATACATATATACTTTGGAGGTCCTCATGAAGATGACTTGCACAAGTACCTGAGAATCAGCTCTCAAACTGTAGTGGATGTACCGACATTTCATTGTCAACACAAAGAGCCTGATGATAGAATGTTATTACATATCAACCATGCCACTTGAACAGAATTATTCAAGAGAGTCATAGTGGCTTTACCAGACACATATTTAATAAGTCTGCTGTACCACTTCAGTGAAACTTGGAAATTCAGTGGTCTAGAAGAGCTATGGATCCTTTGTGGACAAGCCAACACCAAAAGGGCATTGCCAGTCCATGATTTAGTACTGACAATGTCAAGAGCACTAGATTCTGTACTCCCAGCTGTCCATGCACTTAGTGGTTGTGACACGACTAGCAAGGTTTCAACGAAACTTGCTGTATTCAAGGCTGCTGAGCAAGGTGGAATAGAGTTAATCAAGGATTTTGGAAAAAATAAAGAACTTTCTCATGATATGGAAATCAAAGTAGAGCAGTTTCTTGCCCGAGCCATTGGTGGAGTCAACATAGATACATTCAATGAGCTCCGATATTTCCTCTACCATCATAAAAGCATTAAAAACAATTTTGAAAGACTTGGTCCAACTTCAAATAGCATGCAGCTTCATATTAAGCGAGCTTTTTTGCAATGTTATCACTGGACAAATGCCACAAAAGCTACCATAGATTCGTATACTGAATCCACTAGATTATGGTTACATTTTGAAAGATGGCTCTCTGGTACCACTTATTGTTTCTGAACCTAATCAACCCCCGATTTTCCATTTCCATGCACCTGTAAAAATGCTTTAGATCAAATGTATCTCCTTGCCGTGTAGCAGACATTAGTTGCTGTGAATTCTGTAAGTGGGCAGTGTAGCATTCCACATAGTATTATTAGAAAGAGGCATAATAATTCGAAAGACAGTGAAGTTGATTTAATGGTGGAATGTGAAATGAAGGTTTGAGAGTGTGATTTCTTTTCCAAACAATTAATAGTTCGTTACACAAGTGTTTGATTTATTTGCTTCCTTTTGCTACTGCACTGTATTGGGAGACATAGATAAACATTTATGTATGAATAAGTTTCTTTGAATTTAATTTTTTCTATTTATACCCGCATCTGAAAATCATTTATGTCAAACCATCCTATTATGTATTCCCCTATTCAAGACCTTTGAAACAATATGCATATTGAGTATATTCTGGTAATTTATTGACTCGTATAATTTTTGTCAGGCGGCCATCTTGGATTTCAAAACAGAGAAAAATAGGCCAGTTTTGGAACATGTGACCAAGCTTTATTTTTAGGTACAGACAACCCTTAAACAAGATCTGAAGTCAAGTTTAGGGTACATCTTAGTGCATACGGGACCCTACCAGGCTCCATGATTAAAAATGTCAAAGGAGATAACGAACTGCATATTACCAGAGCAGATAAGGCGAACACGATTGTCATCTTAAACAAACATACTTATGTT
>NC_087214.1:52910275-52927775 GCF_015104395.2 Macrobrachium nipponense
TACTGTGATCACCCACTGTTCCGCCCCTTTTCTTCGACTCCCATTCCCGCCAAAACAGGCGGAGTCTTGCTCCTAGAGGTGTGTGAGGGTAAAAATTCCTACTTGTCGACTGTCTCGAGGGTGGTTTCTTACTGGTTGTGGCCTGTGGACGCAAATTAGTCCTTGGTCTGGGTTGCCATCTAGACTTTCCTCCGCGAAAAGGTTGCTTCTGAAGAGGTGACCCTTTAGCTCCTGTAGGTGGTGTCTCCTTGGGACGTCGCGTCGACGAACGAGTCAATAAGTCGTTGGTAGACTTTTTCTCTAGATCTGCGAGAACTTGCTGAATAACCTGTTCAGGGAATAAATGCGACTTACATAAAGGCGCAAACATGAGAGCAGACTTCTGGTTAGAAGTTACTCCCTTGGAGGTGAAAGAGCACCAAAGTTCTCTCTTTTTAAGGACGCCCAGAGTAAAAAGAGATGCAAGCTCCCCTGAGCCATCCCTGACTGCTTTGTCGGCACACGATAATACATCAAGCCAGTCTGTCGCCAAGCTATCTTCCAGAGACTGACAATCCTCTATTTTCCTTGCTAATGCAGCAATAGTCCAGTCTAAGAAGCTGAAAACTTCTATTACCTTAAATAGGTTCTTAATCAGGTGGTCGAAATCAGGCGAAGAGAAGAAAATTTTCGCTGACGAAAACGCTGTCCTTCTGTTAGCATCCACCAGACCTGAGAAATCTCCTTGGGCAGAGGCAGCGACTCCCAAAGAGGGTAATTCTCCGGTAGCATAAAATTTATATGTCTTCTGTAACTTGGACGGTGGGACAGCGAAGGCGGCTTTACCAGACTCCCTCTTCTTCTCCAGCCACTTCTCTGCTTCTTTGAAGACTTTTCGCCGACTGCGAAAGCACCAGTTTAGGTAGACTCGCCGAAAGTACTTTCCTATCCTTAACAAAGGTAGGAGGAGGCGAAGATAGAGGAGCTGGCTCGAATTCCATATAAGAAGCCAACAAAAACTTCATTAAGTTGGAGTAAGCAGAAGCCGCTTTCGACTCTTGTTCCGACTGATCCTCCCCATCCGACATTGTCGACTGCTTGGCTTCTTCATCCGTATAAGACTTAACTTTCTTCAACGACTTAACTAAGTCCTGAAGCTGTCTCAACGGTTCCAAAAAAAGCTTCTTCTTTGTTGTTCGCATCATCTCCCGATGGTGCGGGCGAAGGAGACAACTTCCTTGATGAAAATTGCGAGTCGAACTCTCTCTCTCGTTAGTTGGCGAACGAGTCAAAACTTTCCTTGTTTCAGTCGGCGAGACAAACCATGCGAGTCGGACACTGATACCTCGCGAGATCGTTTGCGAACAGCACCCGAACCTCTACTAGGCGAAAGATACACAGGGCTCTCCCAAAAGCTACACGAGGGTTGAGGACTCTTTTCCCTCCCTCTCTTCACAGGTGATGACGAATTATCCAATGGCACTGCGCGCCTTTTCAACGGGCGTGACACTTCACTCCACTTCTTTCGCCTGGTATCAGGCGAACACACCTCCGAGTCCGACGACAAACCTACACCAAACACATCTACACCTTTCCAGTGGTGTCTCTTACAGAAATCGAGTTGATATTCACGACTGAGTCGACGGCCGCCCGTGGGCAAACCCCTCCAGTCTCCCTTCGACTCACGGTATGTCTTCTCCCAGGTGCTGGGAGCGGGACAGTGACCTCGGTCTAGAAGACGTGGAGGGACGGACAGCCGCCTCCTCGGATACGACACTTGCACTTTTCACTTCACCAGACTTAATCACAAATTCACGAAAAGATGTACCTAAATCCATGACAGATTTAGCAAGCAGCTCAAATTTCCTATCCATCTTATTTTCTAATTGGGCAATGGTGTCGGAATCAGAAGCATGGGGAACCTGAGCCGGAGTAAGGTGTACTGAAGTAGGAGGACTATCAATAGGAGAGACGTTTGACAAAATAGGAGAAGACAAAGCGGGCTTCTTTGCCTCTGACGGCAAAGGAGTTGACTCTAATCTAGCCCTACTATCAGCCCTAATGGCTGCCTTTCTTTTCCTATCTTTTTCCATCTTATCAAGATGAGACAAAAAACTCTTTCATCCTTGATCATCTAGATCTTCACATTCATTACATGTACGCTCTTTAGTACACTCTTGCCCCCTACATTTCACGCACTTTGAGTGTGGGTCATAACATAATTTGGCTAATCTAGGCTGCAAAACCTAACAGATGAACCTGAATCTGACATAACTCACACTAAACAGATGAATAAAGAAAGCAGCTAAGCCGTCAAACACAAAAAACAACCAAGAAAATTGTACTTCACCAAATCGGGTGTCAAACAAAAATAGCGAACAGTTGACTGCAGCGAAATACACAGGTGTTTCACCGTGGGCGGCAGAAAACGAATTGTCAAGCAAAGCTCAGTAGTACCGGGGATCCCCGAAAGTGGGCGGGGTTGTATCACCTACACGTCAGCAGCGCCAATTAGCGCCGAGAAATTTGGAATTTCGACTGCCGTAAGGTAAGAAGCGTATAGCTATGTAATTGCTCGGTAAGTTTCATGTGTGAAACTTTCTTTAAGCAACAGCTTCTTTTCGGAGGAACTTTGCTTTCTTCCGGAATTACTTTATCAGATTCACTCTCGTATTTTTATGATGCTCCTTCGTTTTCTTTCATCTGCACAAGATCTTTTCAGCTCCCCTAAGAAATGCATCTCACAATTCTTCCTTTGCCCATCTTCAAACTTCAAATTTCATCATCTCAATCCTACACTTTTATTCCTTTTTTATGACTTATATATATATATATATATATATATATATATATATATATATATATATATATATATAAGTCATACACACACACACACATATATATATATATATATATATGTGTGTGTGTGTGTGTGTGTGTGCGCGTGCACGCGTGTGTGTGTGTGTGTGCGTGTGTGTGAATAACCTAGGTGTTGCAATGTCAGGTCCTTTTTAATAGTCTAAATCAATCAATTAACGTTTGAGGAAGATAAAAGTACAGACAAAATTTCGCTGTATAAACCTTCCCTCCGCTCTGTGTTTACACAGAAACATTTCCCGCCATTCGCGAGGGACAAATCCCTCCAGAGTCTTCGTCCCTGGAAATTCGCGGCGCTCGACTGGAGTCTCTGCAGTGAAGGACTAGACAGTCGACAGGTCTCGACACCCCACCTGGAGAGGATAATAACACCGGCGTTTCCGCCTAGGGTCTCTCAAGCACATCCTCGACAACTCTTGAGGGACTCGCACAAAGGGTTTGCGACTGGAACGACCTCCTCGGAGTCCTTCAGAGGGAAGTGAATGCCTGGAAGTCCTCCAGGAAGTGTGCTCGAGGCTACTACACTCCGAGATTTAATGGCGGGCGAGTGGAAAGTTGGTCCGGGTTAATTATGACTTAATTTAGAGCAAGAAGATGGATGGATTTGCTCTCCGAAGTTGTTAGTCACGGGACGTCTGTCTTTGCTGGACTTTCCCTTCGGTGTCCAGAATGGCGGAAATTAGGGTAAAAGTAAGGGAATGACCGGAATAATTAGAATCCATAGTATTTCACGCTATAATTCAAAATTATCCGTTGAATAAACTCAGCTGGTTTTCAAAACCCCGCCTTCTTTGCCCCAGTGATCGTGGGACTCAAATGCCAATGGGTATCTATCTGTTCCCGGCGATTAAATGACAATTTGGCAGATAGGTCATGTGTATCATTCATTCGCTTTGTAGTATGTATTTATTCTTTCTTTCTATCTTTTGTGTTATCTTTGGTCTTATTCACACCTGAAACACACTTATGAGATTAAACTGAAACACACTTATGAGATTAAAGAAATTTCAAGAATAACGAGAGAGAGAGAGAGAGAGAGAGACCATGTTGTTGTTTTTGATTAAGCTGGCCGTATGCCAGCACGGGCTCTTGTTCATACAGCAGCCCGTAGGTCATTTTGAAATTTCGCAAGTGAAAGGAGAATTTTTAGGATATGAATATGCACCTTTATTTTGATCACATGGATATGAAAATGAGATGGAATGCGTAAAAAAGTGATATGAAAGGTTAACAGGCGAGTATACAAAACCCTTTGAGCCTTAAGGCACACCCATCCAGCAGTCGGAGAAAAAGAACGAGAACAGCGAGAACTGGCAAATCGGAGATAGCGGCCAGTAGGGAAAATTGAAATAAATAATTATATAAACGGAGAAAAGAGACCCAATTTTTCATTTGCTCGAGGAAAGAAAAAAAAAGAAAAAGCACCGATCGTTAGTGGTAGAGAACGATGAAAGGAAAACGAAAATATTCAAGTTTTAGAGAAAGCAGCAAATAAGTCAGTAAAAGCGTAAGTGGCAGTTGGAGCGGTAGTTGTTGAAGAATTTCGGTCGTTAAACGTGACTAGAGGCGGCCGAAAACGGAGGAGAAAAGAAGGTATTTAAATAGTAGAAAAAGTGGATAGTTGCCAACCAAGTAGTTAACAACTAATTAGTGGTTAAACACCGATACTATTCTCCGAGGAGGCAGTCTGGGAGTTCTATCTCGTATTTTTTGGCATCGTTGTAGAGGTCATTTATCAATTTGTTGTGTTCCGTTATGCTGCTTTTACTTGCTTCCCTGACAGCTTTAACTATAAACTGGACCTTTTCTTCTATAAATGTCATTGCATATATAGGTATATACAAGATGAAATACTTGAAAATGTCATTTTAGTTATATTAAGAAGAAAAAATTGGGTATACGGTCTATGCCCTTCTACCCGATCAGATGTTATTCAAAGTACTACTGACTTTGGTTAACATAATTTTACTTATGTTGAAAGTTTGCACTGAAATTCAAGAATATTTCTTCAGTTTTATTTATTGGTTCATTTATTATGTTAACGATAACATGCATATTACTTTATTCGTTGTTATGCTATATACTTTAACTTAAAAAAAAAACAATAATCATTTATTACTTTGCAAGTACAGTTCAATCAAAAGGATAGTCACAAAATATGGACTTCCAGAGGAACGCCCCCCCCCCCCCCACCCCCAACAACCGCACCCCACCCCCCCAACCCCCTCGGTACGGTCCTACCATGTATCCTCGAAGCTCTTGGAAGGTGAGAAGGACTTTCTCTGTTTTGTCATCTCCTATTAGAATGGCCTCCGTCTGAGTAGATATTTTGAAACACAAAGGCAGTTTTTCAGTTTGCATTACTTCGTCCATCCATTGGACTGGCCGTCACTGGCGATTCCTCGGTCTGGATTCCTGCTTTGACACAGAACAGGAACTACTGGCGGTGTGGGGATGGGGGAATGGTCTTAGGGGTCAGGGAAATGTTCTTAGTGGTTGGGGGAGTGATCTTAGGGGTTGGAGGAGGTCAGGTGGTGGGAATATGGTGGTAAGGATATGGTGAGGGATTGGGAAAGTGGTGTTGCGTTGGAGGAGGTTGGGAACAGGAAGGTTGAGGAGTTTGTGGTGTAGGAGGAAGATTTGTTCTTGGATCGAATCTTGGGTTGATTGGAAGTCTTGTGGGCGGCGATGGCAGAAGTTCGTGAAGTCTTGCTGGTGGAGGTGGGATACCCTTCATCTTCCAAATCTTCTCCAATCTGGCTGGACATCCCTTGAACCATGCATGGTGATGTCTCTTGCAGTTAGAGCATCTAGGTACAGTTTGGCCCTTTGCCTTAAACTTGATTAGGCATACATCGGTGTTATGTCTCTGGCTACATATTCCTCAGACATGGTGGGACGAGCCCTCATTCTTCTGATGACCAAACCTCTGACACTTAAAACACCTCAGAGGTTCTGGTATGAAGGCTTCTGTTCGAAAAGTTCCAAGAATCCCAGGGTCAACACAGGACGGTATTTTCCCCTTGAAGAAGGCTTCAATCTAAAGGGTTTCCTCTCCAGTCTTTGCTTTGCCTTTCTTAGCACTCAAGATGTTTGGCACTACAAGGATTTGTTCTGTGGTGATGTACTTGGGGACTTTACAAATCATCCCCTTCGTGATTTTCTCAGCAGGGTCAAGTAGTAGACACGAGGGATCCTTTCTCAGCAGCTCGACAGACTGTTGATCCTTTGGAGAAACTGTGAATTCCCCTTTCAGGTTTGCCAACACAGCTGTATGCGACGTCTGGCCTTGCACTGTCACTGCTCTGAACTTTGGGAGTGCTGGGAATTCCTTATTGCAATTTGTATTCAGTGCCGAAGATGTCAAGGGGAGGGAGACGTCGATGATGTTCGAAGATAACAAGGCTGTCTTCCTTTTCTTCCATACTTTCGTGAAGCCTTCATTGTTGAGGGAGGGCGGGTCCACTTGCGAGGTGCCAGGAAAGGGTGCTCACTTCGAAGCCATTGTCGTTAATGTCGAAAAATGCTCAACAGCCTGATAAGACTGCCGAAAAAAAAGCACTTGTGGACAGAAAGGTACGACTGTGAACTGTACACTTCACAGTCATATTTTTCTGTCCACAATGCATAAGAAGAGACTGCCTAGTATTAACTCTGAGTCTCTGACTTAAGGGGTTGTCAAAAGAGGGTGTCTGTAGTACTACCTTGCATGCCTTCGTTTTTATGAAATGCTTGATTGTTTATGTATAAGTAATTTTACCTAATCTGTTAATTCTAGCAACCCATTGTTATGTTTGGTCTTGTTCCACAGGAGTGTAAATACATTTTTGACAACAACAATAAAAATTAGCAGTCACTCTGAAAGCTAGCAGGTTAACCTTTCAAAAGTAGAGCGCTGGAGCTATATTCACAAAAAAAAAAGAAGAAAAAAAAATTACCAAACTCTTAACACTTCGGAAACTGTTTCTGTTTGTTTTGGAAACAATTTTTTGTGAAGGGCATCGCAAGTGTCACTATTCATCTCAGCAACCTTGAAAACTATGGATTAGACCCTAATATCTTGTTGTTTTTTCAGTTCTTTTTCATTTTCATTTTCAAAACCCTTTCCAACCCCAACCCCCACCCCAACAGCCCCCTTTGGTGTCAGCGATGTCTTATAATACCAGTATTCTTTCCCCAATGCTAAGTTATATGTATACCAAACATCCTTTGCCACCTTCAGTGCACTGCTTTGTCCTATGCTTGATACCCTTTGCCTTTTGTGGCCTTAATTCGTAAATCTCTCCATTACAGAGGGAACCTTAGCTGTGGATTCACCCTTGATTGCCCCTTGTGTGTGTCGTGGTCCCGTGACACCATTAATTCTCCAGTGAACATTCACAAGGATAATTAATTCTTCTCCTTGTCCCTGTAATTTGATTATTAGCAACACAGGATTTGTTACCTGTTAGATTGCCGTTCTAATCTTCTGATTGTTTTGAGTGTGTTTTGCGTTTTTCCTATTTAAATGGCAGTCAGATCCCAGGATTATATCTGGTAAGTATATAATTGTCTTTCTGGGTCCAAACATGCCCAGAAATTAGCATTTTCCTAGGTAAAAACTTAAATTTGGCGACCTTTTGTCTTAGATCTTGCAATATGCAATGCTGCATCTTGAATCCTTGCTCCCTTGCAAATAGCAATTATCAGCGATTAGCCAAGCTAAAGCTGGATGCGAGACAAGAAACATACCTAGAGTAAATTCCGCAAGTACACAATCAAGGAGTTCCACATCCACATTGTAAGTACAGCGGTATATTTTAGTTTATTTTAAAATAGAAAAGCAAAATCGTGACTGGAAATATTCTTAGGGAAACAATAGTTTTATTCACCAATGCATGTTAGCCAGCATGTTTTCATGTTAGGATAGCTAGGAAATGAAGTGCAAGGAATTTAATTTCGGTGAAATAGCCAAAAATTTCGACTCACCATGTGTTCTGGACAATTTCCTCGTCCATTCTTAGATAGGCACATTATAAAAAAAAAAAAAAAAAAAGCCAAGCCCCAAAAATAAGCCTGCCAGCATTCCTGCTCGTTGGCTGTTCTCTCTCTCTCTCTCTCTCTCTTTTTATGAAAAACAGTAATTTCGTTTAGAGAAACAAAACACCCACAGATCGTAAGAAGCATTTTTAAATGTTTTTATTATTAACATTTCTCGTGAAGACCCTCACAACGGGGATACCAGTGGCCTGATGTTAATGGCTGTTTTGGCCTGCCTTAGAGGACAGCTCATGGTCCCTCATGGCTGCCTTGAGGGACGAGTAAATTAGGTAAAACTGGATTTTTACAAGATTTTATTACAAAAATAAACAACTGAATCTTTACTCTATGACTAAGATAACACCCCTGAAATTTATTACTTGACTTTACAGAGGACCACGTGGCTCCTAAGAGATTCACAGATAACTTGATTTAAAAACGCTGCGGGTCGGGAAATAGAACATTCCTACTTACGGTGTGCTGAACAATGAGGACACAACTCAATAAACACTAATCAACTAAAGAACGCACGATGGCAAATGAACTAACCATGGACCAGGGACAGAAAACTTGTTGCTGCTACTTCAATCAAGTTACGTGGCGGGAGTGCGCCTTCTGCTTTTGGCGGGATCTGCGCAGCCAGTTACTTTTGTATTTGCTCAAGATTTATTCCCTGGCCCCGATAGGACATTGCTAATACAATAAACAAAACAACACAGACGAATCCCCCACGACCCGGACGAATATAGTTTTCAGGCAGACATGAGGATGATCGTATTTACAAAAGAACCATTGCTCGTTTGCCTCCAGCCTAATGGTCTACAACTTCCGAGGCAGGAACGCAGTGGATTCCAGTCGAGGAAAGACTGTGCACTCGTCTTTCCACAACATCCTCCACTCCAGAAAGGGAGGAACCCGATGAGAAAGAGAAGGTCTGACTGGTGAGGCAGCAGGCATGGTTGCACTGTTTGTGGCCTAGGCTCAATTGCAGTGCTACAATTCGAGTGTAGCTCACGACAACAAGATTCACTTTCCTACTAGAGTGATCACTTGGCTAATTCAGGTAACATGATATATATAATTTTTTTACAATCAAGAAATACCCCAATACTCAGTCGAGCAATATGCAAGAAACCAACACACTCAGGTAAAGGCAACCTGCAGTCATAAATAATACAATCAGACAAAGCCAATGCTCAAAAATACAATGGGCTATACAAGCAAATAAAGCAATACATCAATAATGCTGTAATCAATGCAATCAAATAAAACGACACATCGATAATTCAATAGGCAAAGCAATCAAATAATGCAAAACATCAATAATGCTGTAATCAATGCAATCAAATAAAGCAAGACATCAATAATGCTGTAATCATTACAATCATACAATGCAAGACATCAATAATGCTGTCAGCAATGCAATGAAATAATTCAAGACATCAAAAACGCTGTAACCAATGCAATCAGATAATGCAAGACATCAATAATGCTCAAGTTCATACACAGGTAGTGTGATGATGTTTTAAAGGTTGTTATTGCAACAGCAAAATACTCAATTTGCCTAAGTGCGCGCATATCAGGCAGCGCCCTATGAATTCCAGCATTGCATAGACTCAACAGTCAAACAATTCAATGCTCCACTCAAAGACCCTTGTGAGAAGAGGTTGTTTTCCACGAGTAAGATGAGGGTCATATAATGGTACATCACAGTACATTATTAGAAAAATATGACATTTACCTCGGTACACATTTATTTTAACATTTTCTATTGCGTCTGCCATCCGCCCTTGCTGGATGTACGAGACGTAACTCATGAACAACTCCCCAACCTTCAGGTCTCTTGTCAGACCCCACTCTTTGAAGTTCACCTCTGGAAAGCAAATATCTAATACACCAAAACACTACACTAACCTGTCTCTTACTCACTCCGACATTTTCTGTCTGCTTCATAGCAGCTTTCCTTCTCCATCTCGCTCCAGCACTGTTCACTGCTTCATTTGCATTTTCTCTAACTATTTGTTTCGCTCACCTCGAGCTTCCCTGTCTGTCGAGTTACACTCTCTTCCCATTCATTCTGATTTTCTGTTTCTAACTCGCTTTCCCTTCCGTTCTCTTCCCTACTGGATTCCTTTTCGTCGTCGTGGGTATTCACTTCTAGCAGCACACCGTATTCCACTGCTCTCAGGTGCTCCTCGTCTTCCAAGAGAACCTCTAGGGAACGGATCACCCTGTGTTCGTTAGGGTAAATGGCAATGATTTTGCCCAATGTACACTGACTGCGCTTACGTTGTTCAGTCAAGCGCCTCAGTGGCGTGGTCGGTATGGTGTTGGCGTGCCACCTCAGTGGCCGCGAGTTCAATTCTCGGGCCTTCCATTGAGGGGTGAGAGATGCGTATTTCTGGTGATATAAGTTCCCTCTCGACGTGGTTCGGAAGTCACATAAAGCCGTTGGTCCAGTTGCTGAATAACCGCTGGTTCCATACAACGTAAAAATGCCATAAAAAAAAAAAAACGTTGTTCAGTCTTCACAAACACAATGTGAGAAGAGTGAATTAAACGCCACGACTTTCGCACATACGATTTTTGTTGTAAGTTTCGCTCTGCTTGTTGGGTAGGTTCAAGTAATACAAACAAAACGACAAGATGGATTTTATTATTTTATATCATTTTCATTGTTTCGTTAGTATACTGAGTTCAAAATTACTTTTACAAATAATAGATATTATTATAGCGGTATTTTCTGTAATTCTTATGGCTATCATTAGTTCCCCTTTTTAATATTATATCCTGGAAAAGTTGGTACTCCATAACCTTACTGTGTAATATGTAGAGGCTACCAACATTTGATAGGGAAAATATGGTCTTAATTTAATGTTTTATGCATCAGTATGGGGAAATAGTAAAAAAGAATGTTACCTGAGACTGAAAGTTGGATCTAACTTGCCTTTCCACCAGCCCCTACCCCACGGCTCAGATGTCTCACTTTGCAGGTGATTGTCTGTTAAACTCGTTAGTTTGAGTCTTGCAAATTTTGCTGATTGTTGTGTTTATATTGAACATTGACTGAACATTCCAAACAGCACAAGGGCTATTGGGGATAACCATGTAAGTGTTCGAAGCAAAAAATAGTCAGTCAGTGGGCATGAGTGTTGGAAAAAATACGATTGGAAATTCTTCCAGCAAAAACGCTGCCCACTGGGATGATTCAAGAACCTTGCCAAGATGGCGTAGGTGTTCCATCACTTATTTAATTTTAGAACTTATTTTGTCATTCTTATTTATGAATAGGGTTTTGGTTTAATTGTAAGTAATCAGGATTGTTTAGTTTGAGACTTGGTTCCATATTTTATTACCACGGAATAATCTAGTCTTCATTGTGTAATATAACAATAATAATGGAATTACTGCAAATGATAACGCAATCAAGAGGACAATGACAAATCCTGCTCGTCATCACTGATATAGCTGAAGTGTAAGATGGGTACTAATTTCAATGAATATCTCATCGGCAAGCGGGCAGGGCCAAAGTCAAGACTTTTACCCCGTATGTAAACTTCTCTTGACTGTGGGTGGAGCCTCATGACGTCATACGTTAACGTCACCACGCGTTAACGTCACCACGCGTTTAAAACTCTTACCTGCTATTTTGGTGACTCTGGCATTGGAAACACTTTAGCTCTGATAAGCACTAGAACTATTGAACTTAGGTACAAATAATAATTGCAAAAATGAGACAGGGTAATAAAATACCACTTGCCAACTTTCATCGTTTTATATGACGTTTGTTAAAGAGTCATTGTTGCAAAACCGCTTTCCATCGAATCTGAATCCCTTAGTAACAGAAACGAAATCAAACTTAACACTTCAATTATGATTATTGCACTCCGTTATACAGGGTACCTGTTATACAGGGTATCCATAAAGTCCCAGTACCATTACCAGCAATAAATACTTGTAATGGTACTGGGACTTTATGGACACCCTGTACTTAGTAAAATTATCAAAATTTAGCCAAACCACAACCAGGTACTACAGTAACCAAGTAGGTACCATAATTCACTTTAATTTATTCCAAGTGGGTTAATTTAAGTATTTTAATTCACATTATGAACGATACGCCCCGTGATAGCGCAAGAAAAATGGTCGTCATCATACGACCAGTCTTTATATAATCACTTTATAACCTGATGGTTTTCGCTTACTGGGGACTAAGCCTACAAACTACTTTATTATTGTTCTTGCTGTTGTTTCCTTGTTGGGGGCTGTGAGGAATGGTCTGAAAAAGGTGCTTCGCGTTGAGTTGAAGAAACAGAAAATTTAGGATACGATATTTATGATTTATTCATTAGAATGTAAAAAAAAAAAATAATGTACATGTTAAACAGACAGAACAAATAATATTTATAATAAAACATAACGTATTCATTTTAATTTTCATTGGTGAAATAACACTCTATTTAACTGTAGACTGTTATCACTTGCCCCGAATAAGTTGGAGGTCGGATCGCCCCTTGTTATAACATTAAAGAACATTAACTAATGATGTATGAATATCATTGTAATGTCAATAAAAATCACCTTTTGACATTTTGGAAGCAGTTCCTGGCCGAGTATTTATTTAGTTACCTCAATTTTCAAAGAGTTTTGGGTGAAGAACTGATAGTAAATGAGAGACTCAGACTTCCTACTGGTGAGAAAGATGTCACTCTGTTGGTTGGGTGCTTCAAGGAATGCCAACAGTAATGACTTTGGTCATTACTGTTTTGATCATTAATATTGTTTTTGGTAATAAATTAACTTTATACTTACATTGATATAATGAACAGTTTATATAATATATATATATATATATAGATAGTATATATATATAAATATATATATTTAATGCGATTTTCATCGTTGTTATTAGTTTGTTTATTTGTAGAAACTTGATCAGAGGTTGGTTCTACTAAGCCAATCGCCTGTGTAACGTCATAATTTTATAAGCACTTATTCGTTAAGGAAAATATTAATTCTAATATAATGGTATCAGTATTATATAGCATATCACTTATCTTCTAAAACTATCATTCTATTATGTGAAACCTTTAATATTAAAACAGTTACGTTGTTACCAAACAATAAATAAAAAATTTGTACCAGCTACCTCCTAACCAAACCCCAGCCAACTTACGTAGCTACTTAGCCTACATGTAACCTGTCAACTTTTTTTTCTTACAATGCGTTTAGTTGTCCGTTAGTAAGCAAGTTCGTGAAAGTTCTCAAAATTTTGCTGATTATAGTGTAACTAATCACTGATCATTAGCTAGACATTATAGACATCGAGTAAGGATAGAGAGGAGGCATATGTGTGTTATGAAAATAAAAGGAGCCTTTATAGAGAGTTGGGCTCCAGTGTAGTGAAAAATAGGTGGGTGAATAAAAATTTTGTCATGGAGCAAATAACCGCCGACTTGATAATTCAAGAACCTTCCTCGCCAATGACGGCGTAAGTGTTCATTTAATTATATCTTGTAGTTTCATCTTATTTGTAAATATATTTTCGATTTTCTGTGAAGTTTTTAGGATGGATAATGTAGTCTGAGAGGTGGTTTTTGTGTCAGGTTCCAAAGTATTTTATTAATAATGCAGTAATAATTTCGTGCTCATCATGTGTTCTTGTTCAGGTATAGCCTAGCTGTTTGTTTTTGGATTGTGCCCCTCGATGGTTATTAATTTCTGTCGTATTTGATGTGCACTACAGTGTTTCCCGTTTGTTGTGGCCAGCTTTCGAATGGAAAAAATTCTAGTACTATTTGTCACGGGAGATTTTTTCCCTGGACATTAATTATAGCGTATAGGCTACTGGATTTTATAAAATGTTCATAGGGGAAACAACCAAGCGGACTACCAGAGCCATTCTTGCCCGCTCATTGACCCACCTTAAAGAAAAAGTAATTTAACACGTCCTGACACCGGAGATGGACACCAGTCACGAGTCATCGGTTGTGGAAGCAACACCTCGAGACCTATACTTTCCTCTAGAAAGAAGAGTTGGTACATCTAAGCCCTTATTCCGCGGCGAACTAGACTATGCCAGTTGACGTTTTTCTATACAGTTTTGCCTCCTGAACAAGAATTTAAGATATTTTTTCGGCCGGCTGTAATTAACGTGTAATTTACCTTTGAACTCTATCCTACGGTAAGGGGGACCGATGGGAATGCGGGGTTCTGGGTGGGGTAAAACACTTGGGAGAATTATGCCGTTCAACTGTATCCTACGGTAAGGTTAGGTTGGTTAGGTTACGATCCTAACCTATATGGTTCACTTCTAAGATTACCTTCCTTTATAAGGGGGGGGGGTGCGGGGGAGCGGAGCCCCCCGGTCAGGTAATACGTTTTACTAGGTTAGGATAATTTAGGTTGGTTAGGTTACGATCCTAACCTATATGTTACACTTCTAAGATTGCCTTCCTTCAAGGGAGGTTACGGGGGGCCGAGCCTCCCCAGTCAGGTAACACATTCTACTAGGTTAGGGTAGGTTAGGTTGGTTTGGTTACTATCCTAACCTATATGTTACACTTCTAAGATTGCCTTCCTTTAAGGGGGCTATGGGGATGGGGGGAGCCCCCTGGTTAGGTTTCACAATTTTTACAATTGTCCTCAACATTTCTTATGTTCAATCACCCCCCGAACTGGCCACTCTGATCCTTGGAACTTGATAATATTCTATTCATTATTCACTAAAATGGTCTTAGACTTGTACTTGATAATTTATACTACTTAAGTACCAGATGTGTAAATACCAGATGTAAAAAACTGTGTATAGATATATAATATATATTTTCATGTATGTATGGATTATTAGCTCTTATGTAAAATATGTCCCTACTGTAAGGTTTCATTGCAATATTTTTTTACTTTAATAATAATACACGATAACTTTGGTTTCATAAACATAAAAGAACCTATGTTTGTATGATTTCACTCAACATTTGTTAAGTTCAATTACCCCCAAACAGGCCTCCCTCATTTCCTATATTATCCACCCATTACAATACAGTGTTGGTTTTTTTTTTTCACAAACGTGAATATTTACCCCCCACCCCATCCTCCCTACTATGTTTCGTGGTCTCCAGCCCCCCTCCCCCCCCTTACTCCTGACAAACTTGCCAGTGTCAACCAGCCAGATGGCGGAAGCACTCCCAGGCACCTCCACCTCCTCCGGGCCTCATTACTAACTCGACTCTGCCCCGTACATGGGTTAACTGTTTCGTTAGTTATAAGGACATTTCAGCCCATTACTCGGGGCAGTATGAAAGGTTGGTAATATACTGTCAAGATCACGGCAGTGGCATACTTTAAAATTCACTTCCACAGTCCCATGACGAGGCTCCATACCTTCGTGAAAGCGGCTGCTGAACTCTATCCTCCACCCCTTTAAGGTAAGGTTCCTAATCTTTATGTACTTTGTTATATTGTGTTTTAGTGTTCCAAAGGTTTAGTGCTTTTGATGTCGGTGATATTTAGTGGGAATTATTTACCACCATATCCCAGCGTGGCTTTACCAACTCGTACCTCTGCCTTCCTCTTCCGGTACACCCCTCCACCCCTTTACCGGACATAAGGCTCCCTATTATTCACGTATCCCACACCCCCTACCAGCATTCAAATATGGCGGTTTGTTTACGTTTTATGGTCCCGTACCAACACTTCGAAGATTGTTCAGTCGAAGTAGACTATGGCAATTGATGTTTTCCTGTGTTATATTGCTTACTTTACAAGAGTTTAAGGTAATATTTTTCCGGTCGACTGTAGCTAATCTGTTATTTACCTTTGAACTCTCTAGTTGGTACATCGGACCCCTTGTACTGTCATGTAGTCTTCAGAGGTAAATTACGGTTTAATTACAGTCGACCGAATAAATATTACTGTAAATTCTTGTTCAGCAGGTAAAATAACATAGGAAAACGTCAACTGTCATAGTCTACTGTACCGCAGAATGCGGGCTTAGAATTACCGAAGAGTTTTCTCCAAAAGTACAAAATAATATCATGATTTAAGATTAAACGGAGGTTAATGACAGTCTGGCCATGCGCAGTGCAAACTTACCTCCATGACGCTTTCAAAATTTTTACTTAAAACACCTTACGTGTAGAAGATTGACGCTGAACACTATTCGTACCCATAGGCGCTGGGACACTTCTTCATAGCAATCTTTAACGATGATGACGATCGCCCTCGATTCCAAGGAAACTCGCGATTTTTCGGGAGGAAAGAAGAGTGCGCTGGATAATTTTGAAGTAAATAGTTAAACATCAGTGTAAGGTTATGAATTACATAAATTTATTACATATACATGATAATTAATTTGAAAATATTTGTTGTTGAAGAAGTAAACTAGATTCCTGACTCAAATATCAACGGCTTTGCTGTGAACAGTACCTTAGGTTTTGTTTGCGCTCTCCTATTTTGCTTTTGCCATTCCTTGTCATGCAAGCATTAAAGGTTACAATTATTTCAGGCATAAGTACAATTATTTAACAAAATAAAAAAGTCAAAATAGTAATGTATACTTGAATCAATGAAAAGTGATAAAAAAAAAAAAAAAAAAATTTTTTTTGTCATAAACAATTCACCATTTGTCGTCTGCTTGCCGATGCTTTTGGCAGCCATATGTACGTACAGGGTGTACATAAAGTCCCAATACCTTTACAAGTATTTTTGTTCATGAAACTTACCTGTCAGATATATATATATATATATATATATATATATATATATATATATATATATATATATATATTATATAGCTATATTCTCCGAAGTCCGACAGAATTTCAAAACTTTCGACACACGCAGTGAGGTTGGCCAAGGTGGTTGGTTTAGTACCCATTCCCGCCGCTGGGAGGCGGGTATCAGGAACCATTCCCATTTTCTATTCAGATTTTCTCTGTTGCTGGTACTGTCAACACCTGTTTTCAGTACCTCTGTCTTAGGATTTTGAAACTTCATTGCCGCTTAAGTATCCTAATTGTCTTTTGGTTTATTGAGTTGGATTGTGGGTAGGCATACACTATCATAAATTGATTTGAATTTGATTGTTCTTTGCATAAGATGTCTGAATCTAGTTCGGCTAGTTTCAGAGTTTGTTGTCTGCAAGGGGTAAGGTGAGGCTACCGAAACCTTCGGTAGATCCTCACTGGGTATGCATGAGATGTATGAGGCATGTTTCTTTATTGAAAGATCAATGTAATTAGAGTGATGTTTGACTGATTCCGAAGGGAAGACGTATGATTCGTATGTACGCAAATTAGAGCGTGATAGAATCAGGAGGTCTTCCTCCAAGACTGCATCAGTAAACAGAAGTCAGGGTAATGAACCTACTAACCTCCTGTAGACTTTATTTTGCCTAACTCTGTGGTATTGCCTACGGGCCTTGAGGTCGTGTCTTCGAGAGGTAATGCCCTTTCTGTTATATTGGATTCTATCCATATCTTGGAATCTAAAGTGCTCTCTCTCTAATCAGTGTTGTGAGTGTAGTGAGGTTGTTAGTGCCCCTAGTGTTGTGGAGGGGGCGTCAGATCGGCCCTATTATGCCTCTAGACCTGGACCTCTGTGCAATGATATTCCTTTCCATTGC
>NC_087214.1:52930275-52933760 GCF_015104395.2 Macrobrachium nipponense
AGAGGAAAGCGATTCATAAGTGCTGTCAATCCTGTCCTAAAAAAGAAAAAAAATGTTCAGCTGGAAAGACCATTGCGGGCATATTGAAGATGCATTAAGTGATGAGCAACGTTTGCGGAGAGACTTATGATGCCTCTCTCAACGTTTTTAGAGTGCAACGTAATTCAGATAGATTTTAATGCTGCTTTCGATTTAATAATTCACGAGGTATTTACTTTTTATTTATAAACTTCAGAATCTTGGAGTTTGCGGATATGTTTTAGGATTACTTCAAGATTTCCTTACAGGTAGGCAGCAGACAGATGCTGTGGACGGTATCTTTAGTGAAGCAAGACCTATTGGGATCTGGAGTTCCGCAGGGCAGTGTTCTTGGTCCACAGTTATTTTTAGTTTATATAAGTGACACGGTTCGTTGGCCTGGAAAGCAAGATTGTTCAGTATGCTGATGATGCACAACCTGAGGGGCTTCAGTAAAACGAAAACACTATTGATTAACAAATCTCGTACAGATTTCCACCCTATTCTTCTCCTTTGCTGAATGAGTTTGAAGCTTTAACTATTCTAAGTGTAACCTTTGACATACATCTAACTTTTGAGAAACATTTAACTAATGAAAGTTTAAGGAAATGCCACGCGAAAGTTACTAGAATACTGTTCGGTGTGGATGTCTGCTTTTGCTAGATATTTGTTTCTTTTTAGATAGAGTGGCTCGTGGTGGTAGGTTTCTATTTCCTAATATTGGCAGGTATGACTTATTTGTCACTTTTTCATAAATTATTTCAACAGACATCTTTCACATTCACAATTGATCTCTGATCCCCTCTAGCTGCCAAGAGGAACGAGGTTCGCTGAACAGCAGCACCTTCTTCTTTTCCACCACTATCCCTACATTAAAGGGTCGGTTGCTTGATGAGCCTTCTCAACTGTCTTCTATCAAAGGCATCATTCTCCACTAAACCTCCTCTCTCCATATCTTCCTTCACTTTATCTCAACATCTAATTCTCTGTCTCCATCCTCAGCACATGTCCATGCCATCTCAATCGTGCCTCTCTTATCACCTCTGTAATCTTTACTAACCTTGCTCGTCTACCGATTTGGCAGTTCGAATTTGCTTCCCTGCTCTGCCAATGCAGAACCTGAGGAATTTATTTCTGGTGATTTGAAATTAATTTCTTGATATAATGTGGTTCGGGTCCCACAGTAAACTGTAGGACCTGTTGCTTAGTAACCAATTCATGCATAGCCATGCAAAAATATCTAATCCTTTGGGCCAGCCCTAGGAGAGTTGTTAATCAGCTCAGTGCTCTGGTTTAAACTAAGATATACTTCAGTTTTCCACTCCGATCCATACATTAACACTAGTCTTATCACTGTACTGCAGATCTTCACTTTTAGGTTGATTGACATTTTTTTTATCACATAACTACTCCAGCTACCTCTCTCCATTTCCCCCATGCAGCTTTTATCCATCCTCTTGGCTTAAAGTAGACCCCAAGTCTTTAAACTTTTCCACATGTTTTATAATTGAACATCTTCTTTCTTGTATTACAATTCTGCTTCTATCTTTTTTTACTGCACACCAAAACCACTGTTTTATTCACATTCACCTTTAAGCCACCCCTCACTAACGACTCCTGCCACTCTCCAACCCTTCTCTGTCAGTCTTCCTCATTTTCGGATGTAATCACAAGTGATCAGTGTACAATAATGCCCACAGCTCTTCATTCCTGATCTCTTCAGTTAACACATCCATGACCAACACAAACAAAAATGAGCGTAATGCTGACCCCTGGGTAATCCAACACTAACTTCATAGTTTTCGGTTTCCCCAACTGCTGTTATTACTTTTGTGCTCGTTCTTTGATATATACTCTCGACCAGCCTAACCAACTTTTCTGGGACTTTCCTCTTCTTCAAACACCAAAATGTCACTTCTCTTGGGATTCTATCTTATGCTTTCTCTCGATCTATAAATGCACAGTAGAGCTCCTGGTTTCCATCTAGCCTCTTTTCCTGTAGCTGTCTTACTATGAAGGGTCATCCACTGTCCTCTTCCTCTCATGATTCCACACTGCTGTTTCCTGATCTGTTTCAGTCTCTCTTAATAAGTCTGGTCCAGTATTTCACCTGTATATATATATTTTAGGGCTGTTGCCTCGTATAATAAGGCGCCCTATGAGGTAATGTTAGACTTGCGATAATCTTACGCTAAGTCGGTTGGTATTGCACTTCCATATTCATGGAGTGTCTTGGGGTTTGTAGATCACTTACGAAGTCGGTATTACTTCTTTGGTTATGATGATGATGTGTTAAACTCATGATGATTCGGCAATGATGTGAGGTTCTAGTAGAAACACGAAGTATAAAAATACTTATATTCTCGGAGATTACATGGTGAAGATCAAGTAGGATTGTACAGGTCTTCTAATGACGATAGCTTGATCGCTTCTGCCAATGATGATGGCTAATTCTATTCTCTCTACATGATAAAGCTTAGGTAAAGAGGTACAGGTCTTCTAATGACGATAGCTAACTCTATTCTGACTACCATCTCGGTTACAAGTCATAAAGGAGCAGACAGTAGCTCGAACATACGAACATACAATCAGATGACATAGTTACTAATGCACGTAGGCCGCTTGAGCTATAGGTCACGGTGTTTGTCTCAAGCAGGAAGCTTGGACTAAAGTTATAAACAATTGAATGACTACAGGTGACGGCATGTTATGCTTAGTTACTTTTTATTGATATTAGCGTCTCTAGTCTTGATCACATTCCTGCAAGCAATCTGTTGACCTCTTTTAGTTTAGTCTTTTATATATATGGAATAACATTCCATATTTTTATTATATAATCACTTACATAAAAGCTCGGTCAGCTACTAAAACCAACCAACTGAATATTACTCAAGCTTGACTTGCATTTGACTTATAGGAGTGTGATACAGACACTATGTGAATATATTATATATATTATATATATATGTATTATATATATATATATATATATATATATATATATATATATATAAAGAAAATACTTATAAGTAAAAAAAATTCATGGTGTACACAAATATGTAATTTCTTCCGCTTTGGCGAAAGACTGGTTGTCTTTTCTTACGACTGTAGTTCGTAAGCATTACTGGTTCTCTTTTCTTCTCTCCTACGTTTGTATCTTAGTAAAGTGGTTCTTCTTAGAATAAGGGAGATGATTCAACGGAGAAGTTGATAACAGTAAAACAAAAAAACTTTATTTTCTCAACTCATTACAAGAGAGATTGTTCGGTCAGGAGACGTTCCGTTTGATCACTAGAATAGAACTGAATTCTTAAAGCATCACGTCGATAGCGAAACATTAGCTATCTCAGCGATTCACATAAAAAAGACATACGTAGTCCGCCGGCTCGGAAGTTACAAGTTTCCGGCGCAGGTTAACAGGTCAACCGCTTCCCGTGGAAGGTGTTACGAAAAGTTAACAAATTAAT
>NC_087214.1:52934260-52946760 GCF_015104395.2 Macrobrachium nipponense
CTGTCTATAATGTCTAGCTAATGATCAGTTACACTATAATCAGCAATATTTTTGAGAACTTTCACGAACTTCCTTACTAACCGACAACTAAACGCAATGTGAAAAAAAAAAAAAAAGTTGACAGGTAGTCACGTGGGCTACGTAGCTTCACGTAAGTTGGCTGGGGTTTGGTTGGGAGGTAGCTGGTACAAATTTTTTATTTATTGTTTGGTAACAACGTAACTGTTTTAATATTAAAGGTTTCATCATAATAAAATATATATTAGAAGATAAGGTGATATGTAATATAATACCATTATATTAGAAATTAATACTTAACCTAACAAATAGTAGTAGTGCTTATAAAAATTATGGCGTTACACAGGCGCATTGGCTTAGTAGTATCAACCTACTGGTCAAGTTTCTACAAATAAAAAACTAATAACAACGATGAAAATCGCATAATATATATATATATATATATATATATATATATATATATAATATATATATAATATATATATTATATATAATTTTCTTATTATATTAATGTAAGTATAAAGTTAATTTATTACCAAAAACAGTATTAATGATCAAAACAGTAATGACCAGAGAGTCATTACTGTTGGCATTCCTTGAAGCCACCCGACCAACAGAGTGATAGGAGCAATGTCGGACGGGACTCTTCATTATAGTACATCTTTCTCACCAGTAAGTCTGAGTCTCTCATTTACTAAGTCCTTCAACCAAAACTCTTTGAAAATTGAGGCTACAAAATAAATGCTCGGCCAGGAACTGCTTCCAAAATGTCAAAAGATTATTTTGATTGACATTACAATGACATTCATACATCATTAGTGAGGTGGAAAGTTTATGTTCTTTAATTTTATAACAAGGGGCGATCCGACCTCTAACTTATCCGGGGTAAGTGATAAAAGTCTACAGTTAAATAGTGTTATTTCACCAACGATAATTAAAATAAATACGTTATATTTTATTATAAATAATAATTGTTCTGTCTATTTAACATGTAGATTATTTTTTTTACATTCTAATGAATAAATCATAAATATCGTATCCTAAATTTTCTGTTTCTTCAACTCAACGCGAAGCACCTTTTTCAGACCATTCCTTCCAGCCCCCATCAAGGAAACAAAAGCAAGAACAACAATAAAGTAGTTTGTAGGCTTAGTCCCCAGTAAGCGAAAACCATCAGGTTATAAAGTGATTATATAAACACTGGGCGTATGATGACGACCATTTTCTTTGTACTATCACGGGGCGTATCGTTCATAATGTGAATTAAAATACTTAAATTAACCCACTTGGAATAAATTAAAGTGAATTATGGTACCTACTTGGTTACTGTAATACCTGGTTGTTGTTGGCTAAATTTTGATAATTTTACTAATAAGTACAGGGTGTCCATAAAGTCCCAGTACCATTACAAGTATTTATTGCTGGTAATGGTACTGGGACTTTATGGATACCCTGTATAACAGGTACCCTGTATAACGGAGTGCAATAATCATAATTGAAGTGTTAAGTTTGATTTCGTTTCTGTTACTAAGGGATTCAGATTCGATGGAAAAGCTGTTTTTGCAACAATAACTCAAATTAACAAACATCATATAAACGGTGAAAGTTGGCAAGTAGTATATTACCCTCCCTGACTCATTTTTTGCAATTATTATTTGTACCTAAGTTCAATAGTTCTAGTACTTATCAGAGCTAAAGTGTTTCCAATGCCACAGTCACCAAAATAGCAGGTAAGAGTTTTAAACGCATGGTGACGTTAACGTATGACGTCATGAGGCTCCACCCACAGTCAAGAGACGTTTTCATACGGGGAAAACGTCTTGACTGTAGCCCTGCCCGCTTGCCGATAAAAAAAAATCATTTATATTAGTACCCTCCATCTTACACTTCAGCGATGTCAGTGATGACGAGCAAGATTTGTCATTGTCCTCTTGATTGGTTATCATTTGCAGTAATTCCATTATATTATTATTATTCTTATTATTTATATTATTATTATTATTAGTATTATTATTATTATTTATATTATTATTATTATAACGCAACTTCCTGTTCTATGGTTTTACCAAATAATTAACAGAGTAGTACACAATGAAGACTAGATTATTCCGTGGTAATAAAATATGGAACCAAGTCTCAAACTAAACAATCCTGATTACTTACAATTAAACCAAAACCCTATTCATAAATAAGAATGACAAAATAAGTTCTAAAATTAAATAAGTGATGGAACACCTACGCCATCTTGGCAAGGTTCTTGAATCATCCCAGTGGGCAGCGTTTTTGCTGGAAGAATTTGCGATCGTATTTTTTCCAACACTCAAGCCCACTGACTGACTATTTTTTGCTTCAAACACTTACATGGTTATCCCCAATAGCCCTTGTGCTGATTGGAATGTTCAGTCAATGTTCAATATAAAAACAACAATCAGCAAAATTTGCAAGACTCAAACTAACGAGTTTAACAGACAATCACCTGCAAAGTGAGGCATCTGAGCCGTGGGGTAGGGGCTGGTGGAAAGGCAAGTTAGATCCAACTTTCAGTCTCTCGTAACATTCTTTTTTACTATTTCCCCATACTGATGCATAAAACATTAAATTAAGACCATATTATCCCTATCAAATGTTGGTAGCCTCTACATATTACACAGTAAGGTTATGGAGTACCAACTTTTCCAGGATATAATATTAAAAAGGGAAACTAATGATAGCCATAAGAATTACAGAAAATACCGCTATAATAATATCTATTATTTGTAAAAGTAATTTTGAACTCAGTATACTAACGAAACAATGAAAATTATATAAAATAATAAAATCCATCTTGTCGGTTTCGTCTGTAGTAGTACTTGAACCTACCCAGCAAGCAGAGCGAAACTTAGAACAAGAATCGTATGTGCGAAAGTCGTGCTGTTTCATACACTCCTCTCACATTGTGTAAGTGACGACTGAACAACGTTTATTTTATTTATTTATTTATTTATTTTATGGCGTTTTTACGTTGTATGGAACCAGCGGTTATTCAGCAACTGGACCAACGGCTTTATGTGACTTCCGAACCACGTCGAGAGTGAACTTATATCACCAGAAATACGCATCTCTCACCCCTCAATGGAATGCCCGAGAATTGAACTCGCGGCCACTGAGGTGGCACGCCAACACCATACCGACCACGCCACTGAGGCGCTTGACTGAACAACGTAAGCGCAGTCAGTGTCCATTGGGCAAAATCATTGCCATTTACCCTAACGAACACAGGGTGATCCGTTCCCTAAAGGTTCTCTTCGAAGACGAGGAGCACCTGAGAGCAGTGGAATACGGGGTGCTGCTAGAAGTGAATGCCCACGATGACGAAAAGGAATCCAGTAGGGAAGAGAACGGCAGGGAAAGCGAGTTAGAAACAGAAAATCTGAATGAATGGGAAGAGTGTGTAACTCGACTGACAGGGAAGCTCGAGGTGAGCGAAACAAATAGTTAGAGAAAATGCATATGAAGCAGTGAACAGTGCTGGAACGAGACGGAGAAGGAAAGCTGCTATAGAGCAGACAGAAAATATCGGAGTGAGTAAGAGACAGGTTAGTGTAGTGTTTTGGTGTATTAGATATTTGCTTTCCAGAGGTGAACTTCAAAGAGTGGGGTCTGACAAGAGACCTGAAGGTTGGGGAGTTGTTCATGAGTTACATCTCGTACATCCAGCAAGGGCGGATGGCAGACGCAATTGAAAATGTTAAAATATATGTGTACCGATGTAAATGTCATATTTTTCTAATAATGTACTGTGATGTACCATTGTATGACCCACATCTCACTCATGGAAAACAACCTTTTCTCTCAAGGGTCTTTGAGTGGAGTATTGAATTGTTTGACTGTTGAGTCTATGTAATGCTGGAATTCATAGGGCGCTGCCTGGTATGCGCTCACTTAGGCAAGTTGAGTATTTTGCTGTTGCAGTAATAGCAACCTTTACGATGTTTAAAACATCATCACACTACCTGTGTATGAACTTGAGCATTATTGATGTCTTGCATTATCTAGTTGCATTGCTTACAGCATTTTTTATGTCTTGCATTATTTCATTGAATTGCTGACAGCATTATTGATGTCTTACATTATATGATTGCATTGCTTACAGCATTATTGATGTATTGCTTTATTTGATTGCATTGCTTACAGCATTATTGATGTTTTGCATTATTTGATTGCTTTGCCTATTGAATTATCGATGTGTCGTTTTATTTGATTGCAGTGATTACAGCATTATTGATGTATTGCTTTATTTGCTTGTATAGCCCATTGTATTATTGAACATTGGCTTTGCCTGACTGTATTGCTTATGACTGCAGGTTGCCTTTACCTGAGTGTGTTGGTTTCTTGCATATTTCTCGACTGAGTATTGGGGTATTTCTTGATGGTACAAAAATTATATATATTATGTTCCCTAAGTTTGCCAAGTGTTCACTCTAGTAGGAAAGTGAATCTTGTTGTCGTGAGCTACACTCGAATTGTAGCACTGCAATTGAGCCTAGGCCACAACCAGTGCAACCATGCCGGCTGCCTCACCAGTCAGACCTTCTCTTCCTCACCAGGTTTCTTCTTTTCTGAAGGAGTGGAGGATGTTGTGGAAAGACAAGTGAACAGTCTTTCCTCGACTGGAATGCACTGCGTTCTCGCCTCGGAAGTTGTAGACCATTAGGCTGGCTATCATGTTTTCTTTAGTTGATTAGTGTTTATTGAGTTGTGTCCTCATTGTTATGCACACCGTAAGTAGTAATGTTCTATTTCCCGACCCACAGCGAATGTTAATTCGTGTTAGCTAGGTTTTTTAATCAAGTTGATCTGTGAATCTCTTAGGGGCCACGTGACCCTCTGGAAAGTCAAGTAGTAATTTTCAGGGGTGGTGTCTTAGTCATAGTGTAAAGCAATGGATTCAATTGTTTATTTTTGTAAGGAAATCTTGTAAAAATCCAGTTCTACCTAAATTACTCGTCCTTCACGTCAGACCGTGAGCTATCCTCTAAGGTAGGCCAAAACGGCCATTAACATCAGGCCACTGGTGTCCCCGTTGTGAGGGTTTTCACGAGAAATGTTAATAATAAAAACATTTAAAAATGTTTCTCACGATTTGTGGGAGTTTTGTTTCTCTAAGCGAAATTACTGTTTTTCATAAAGAAAGAGAGAGAGAGAGAACACAGCCAGCGAGCAGGAATGCTGGCAGGCTTATTTTCGCGGCTTGGCTTTTTTTTTTCTCTTTTCTTTTTTATGATGTGCCTATCTAAGAATGGATGAGGGAATTGTCCAGAACACATGGTGAGTCGAAATTTTTGGCTATTTCACCGAAATTAAATTCCTTGCATTTCACTTTCTAGCTATCCTAACATGAAAACATGCTGGCTAACATGCATTGGTGAATAAAACTAGTATTGATTATCAATGCTCTTTTTTTCCTGCAACTATTTCTGGGGCATGCACGTGGCCTATCGTTTCCGTAAGAATATTTCCAGTCACGATTTTGCCTTTTTATTTTAAAATAAACTAAAATATACCGCTGTACTTACAATGTGGAACTCCTTGATTGTGTGCTTGTGGAATTTACTCTAGGTATGCTTCTTGTCTTGCATCCAGCTTTAGATTGGCGAGTCGCTGATAATTACAATTTGCAAGGGAGCAAGGATTCAAGATGTAGCATTGCAGATTGCGAGATCTAAGACAAAAGGTTGCCAATATTAAGTTTTTACCTAGGTAAATGCTAATTTCTGGGTATGTTTGGACCCAGAAAGACAATATGTACTTACCAGATAAAATCCAGAGATCTGACTGCATCAGATGATTAGAATGGCAATCCAACAGATAGCAAATCCTGTGTTGCTAATAATCAAATTACAGGGACAAGGAGAAGAATGAATTATCCTTGTGAATGTTCACTGCAGAATTAACGGTGTCACGGGACCACGACATACACAAGGTGCAATCAAGGGTGAATCCACAGCTAAGGTTCCCTCTGTAATGGAGAATTGTACAAATTAAGGCCACAAAAGGAGAAGGATATCAAGCATAGGACAAGGCAGTGCACTGAGGGTGGCAAAGGATGCTTGGTATAGTACATATAACTTAGCATCGGGGGAAGAATACTGTGGCATTAAGACATCGCTGGCACCAAAGGGGGCTGTTGTGGGGAACAAGGTTGGAAAGGGTTGAAAATAAAAATAACTGAAAACAACATATATTAGGGTCTAATCCATAGTTCAGGTCGCTGAGATGAATAGTGACACTCCCGGGGCCCTTTAAGCCCAATTTTAGCTCTGATAGGGAAGGGGGTGAAAAGGGGTGCGGGAAGGGTGTGACATGTAAAAATAACCTAAAACAACAGACATTAGTGTCTTATCCACAGTTTTTGAGGTTGCTGAGATGAATAGTGACACTCCCAATACCCTTGAAGTCCAAGTTCAGCCCTGCCAAGAAGCGGGTGTGAGAAGGGGTAAAAAATATAATGTAAAAAATAATGTATATTACTGTCTAATCCATAGTTTTTGATATCGCTGGGATGAACAGACACTCCCAGTGCCCTTCAAGTCCAAGTTCAGCCCCAATAGAAATAAAGGTGAGAAGCAATGAAATATAAAATGTCAAAAATGTTGGGAAATGAAACTGAGGTAACAACTTTAACAGGGAAGGAAGGGAGAGAGAGAGAGAGAGTAGAGGGGGTTTGGGTGACAGAGTAGAGGAGGTTTGAGAGATTAAGAGGGAGAGGAAGTGAGAGAGAGAGAGTAGAGGGGGGTTTGGGAGTGAGAGAGAGAGTTTATATAGTTGTCATTCAGTTTTTCTGGGCAGTACCAGGTTGGTCAGCTAGTGTACTATATGCAAATGCCAAATCCTAATGTACATTAATAGAAATTTATAAGTTTCAAGGGCAGGAAGAGAGGCAGCAGCCTGTCTACTTGCCCTGAGCTTCAGGACAGACTGATCCTTATAAAGTAGTGGTGAACAAGTATTAGTAGGAATTATAACAGTGAAAAATCTAGTTTTTGGAAGCATCCATTTCCTGTTGCAGAGGGATGTAAGGACAATGCTTTTTCTATATTTTTATTGTATCTCGTCATCAAGCTGCATTGTTCCTTTATCCATTCTGTAGAGCATTTTATACCATTTCTTTTGATGTATATATGTCAGGAATCCGTTCCCTCTATGTAAAATTATTCATGTATTTTCATCTGTGAAGAAACATATTCACAGCAGGGGCCCTGTCTCTTTTTGTTTATGTTTGTTCGTGCATGCATGACGGACACTACATTTCCATCCACACCCGTGTGTGTCAACCCAGTTTGTCTGTAATAAATTATCAGTACCCAGCTACCTGTCTTACTCTCTGGTCCTCACAACTGGTGACCTCCCGGAGTCGGTGACACAGTGGTTGAGGCCCATCCTTTAATGGAATAATTATGGCCCTCACTTTCAGAGAACCTCTACCAGACTCAATACGGTGCCACAGTTTAGGTCTCTGAAAAACTCCATTCCAAGGATGACACCAACACCATTAACAGCTCCCCAGCATGTTTTGGCGTTTTTTGAGGACGGGTAGCTGGGTGCTGGTCAGCCAACAAAACCAGGCGGCGGCCCAGAAACGTCCATCCGATGTTGCAGCCTCCTTCACCTAAACCGGGAGATGCCAGATTTCTCCTTGGTTCTTCCCCCAGTGCCATTGTTGCACATGTGAGTCCCCAGGCAACCCCCTGAAGCTGCCGTCGCCCCTGGGGATCACTCGGCCTGCCCGACGTCGCTGCCACACCTGTGGACCAACTCAACCTTCTGACGCCTTCACCTGTAGTCCTCCTCGGTCCACCAACACCACTGCCGCACCTGTGGGCCTCCTCTGCCTGCCAACACCTCTACCTGTGGGCTTCCTCGACCTGCTGATGCCTCTGCCTCACCTGTGGTTCTGATCTGCCCGTCGGATGCCGTTGCCTCACAGGGGACTTCCTCAGCCCAATCTACACTGCTGCCACAACTGGGGGTCCCCACAGCCCGTCCCACGCTGCCACTGCACACAACGCAGCTCCCTCCGCAGTCTTGGTTGCCCACAGTCAACAGTAGAACCCCCCAGGCAACCACCAGGGGAGGCATCCTGTCAGCCAGCAACACCGAAGGACTCGGCATTCGATAACGCCCCACAACAAGTGTCACAAGGACATGGGGATCGCCTCCTGCCTCCAAGATATTTTTCATCCAATAATTATTCCATAATCATTGTCTTGGGGTGGGAGTATTTGTAGGGACAACGCCTTTTCTATATTTTTATTGCTTCTCATCATCAAGCCACGCTGTTCCTTTACCCATTCTGTAGAGCATTTTAACGCCCTTTCTTTTTATGTATATACTATGTCAGTAATCTGTTTCCTCTATGTAAAATTATTCATGTATTTTTGTCTGTGAAGAAACATTCACAGCAGGGGCCCTGTTCCTTTTTGTTTATGTTTGTTCGTGTGTGTGAAGGACACTACGTTTCCTTCCGCACCCGTCTATGTCAACCCACCCACCCGGTTCGTCTGTAATAAATTATCCGTTACCCCAGCACCCTGTTCTTTACTCTATGATTCTCACAGGAAATGCACACAAAGAATTGTTTCCAATTCCGAAGAGTTAAGAGTTTGGTAATTTTTTTTTTAAATATAGCTTCAATGCTCTACTTTTGAAAGGTTAACCCTGTTGTTTTCAGAGTGACTGCCTCTTTTTATTGTTGTTGTCAAAAATGTATTTACATTCCTGTAGAACAAGACCAAACATAGCAACAGGTTACTAGAATTAACAGATTAGGTAAAATTACTTATACATAAACAATCAGGCATTTCATAAAAACAAAGGCATGCAAGGTAGTATTACATACCACTCTTTTGACAACCCCTAAGTCAGAGGCTCAGAGCTAACACTAGGCAGCCTCTTCTTATAACTTGTGGACAGAAAAGTATGATTGCGAACAGTACAGTTCACAGTCGTACTTTTCCGTCCACAAGTGCTTTTTTTTCAGCAGTCTTATCATTGACAGTGCAAGGCCAGACGTTGTATACAGCTGTGTTGGCACTAGAAAAAAAGTTACCTGGAGCAAAACTCCAAGCCAGACCAAACCTGAAAGGAGAATTCACAGTTTCTCCAAAGGATCAACATTCTGTTGAGCTGCTGAGAAAGGATCCCTCGTGTCTACTACTTGACCCTGCTGAGAAAATCACGAAGGAGATGATTTGTAAAGTCCCCAAGTACATCAACACAGAACGAATCCTTGCAGTACCAAACATCTTAAGTGCTAAGAGATGCAAAGCAAAGACTGGAGAGGAAACCGTTTAGATTGAAGCCACCTTCAAAGGGAAAATACCGTCCTGTGTTGACCCTGGCATCCTTGCAACTTTTCGAACAGAAGCCTTCATACCAGAACTTCTGAGATGTTTTAAGTGTCAGAGGTTTGGTTCAACAGAAGAATGATGTGCTCATCCCAACATGTCTGTGGAAATATTTAGCCAGAGACATAACACCGATGTATGCCTAATCAAGTTTAAGGCAAAGGCCAACTGTAGCTAGATGCTCTAACTGCAAGAGAGAGCACTACGCATGGTTCATGGGATGTCCTGCCAGGTTGGAGAAGCTTTGGAAGATGAAGGGCATCCCACCTCCACCAACAAGACCTCACGAACGTCAGCCATCGCTGCCCACAAGACTTCCAATCAACCCAAGATTCGATCCAAGAACAAATCTTCCTCCTGCGCCACAAACTCCTCAACCTTCCTGTTCCCAACCTCCTCCAACGCAACACCACTTTCCCAAATAATCCCTCACCATATCCTTACCACCATATTCCACCACCTGACCTCCTCCAACCCCTAAGGTCACTCCTTCGACCCCTAAGTTGCTCACTCCCCCAACACACAAGAAACATTTCCCGACCCTAAGACCATTCCCCCCATCCCCACACCGCCAGTAGTTCCTGTTCTGTGTCAAAGCAGGAATCCAGACCGAGGAATCGCCAGTGACGGCCAGTCCAATGGATGGACGAAGAAATGCAAACTGAAAAACTGCCTTTGTGTTCCAAAAGATCTACTCAGACGGAGGAGAATAGGAGATGACAAAACAGGAAAAGTCCTTCTCACCTTCCAAGAGCTCCGAGGATACATGGTAGGACCGTACCGAGACGGGGGGGGGGGGGGGGGGGGGGTGGGGGGGGGGGGGGGGGGGGGGGGGGGGGGGGGGGGGCGTTCCTCTGGAAGTCCATAGTTTCTGTGACTATCCTTTTTATTGAACTGTACTTGCAAAGTAATAAATGATTATTGTTTTTTTTTTTTTTAAGTTAAAGTATATAGCATAACAACGAATAAAGTAATATGCATGTTATCGTTAACATAATAAATGAACCAATGAATAAAACTGAAGAAATATTCTTGAATTTCAGTACAAACTTTCAACATAAGTAAAATTATGTTAACCAAAGTCAGTACTTTGAATAGCATCTAATCGGGTAGAAGGGCATAGACCGTATACTCAATTTTTCTTCTTAATATAACTAAAATAACATTTCCACGTATTTCATCTTGTATATATCTATATATGCAATGACATTTATAGAAGAAAAGGTCCAGTTTTGGGAAAAACGGCCCCCACCCCCCATAAAAACACTCTAGGTACGGGCCTGCATAGTTAAAGCAGTCAGGGAGGCAAGTAAAAGCAGCATAACGGAACACAATAAATTGATAAATGACCTCTACAACGATGCCAAAAAATACGAGATAGAACTCCTAGACTGCCTCCTCGGAGAACAGTATCGTTGTTTAACCACTAATTACTCGTTAACTACTTGGTTGGCAACTATCCACTTTTTCTACTATTTAAATACCTTCTTATCTCCTCCGTTTTCGGCCGCCTCTAGTCACGTTTAACGACCGAAATTCTTCAACAACTACCGCTCTAACTGCCACTTAAGCTTTTACCAACTTCTTTATTGCTTTCTCTAAAACTTAAATATTTTCGTTTTCCTTTCATCGTACTTTACCACAAACGATCGGTGCTTTTTTTTTCTTTCCTCGAGCAAATGAAAAATGGTATTAAAACTATATATTTGGGCCTTTTTTCTCTGATAATATAATTATTCATTTCAATTCTGCCTACTGGCTGCTATCTCCGATATGCCAGTCCTCGCTGTTCTCGTTCTTTTTCTCCGACTGCTGGATGGGTGTGCCTTAGGGATCAAAGGGCGTTGTATACTCGCCTGTTAACCTTTCATTTCACTTTTTCACGCATTCCTTTCCATTTTCATATCCATGTGATCAAAATAAAGGTGCATATTCATATCCTAAAAATTCACCTTTCACTTGCAAAATTTCAAAATGACCTACGGGCAGGCTCTATGAGCAAGAGCCCGTGCTGGCGTAAGGCCAGCTTAATCAAAAACAAGAACAACAAGTTCTCTCTCTCTCTCTCTCTCGTTATTCTTGGAATTTCTTTAATCTCATAAGTGTGTTTCAGGTGTGAATAAGACCAAAGATAACACAAAAGATTGAAAGAAAGAATTAATACATACTACAAAGCGAATGAATGATACACATGACCTATCTGCCAAATTGTCATTTAATCGCTGGGAACAGATAGATACCCATTGGCATTTGAGTCCCACGATCACTGGGGCAAAGAAGGCGGGGATTTGAAAACCAGCTGAGTTTATTCAACGGATAATTTTGAATTATAGCGTGAAATACTATGGATTCTAATTATTCCGGTCATTTCCCTTACTTTTACCCTAATTTCCGCCTTTCGGGACACCGAAGGGAAGTCCAGCAAAGACAAACGTCCCGTGACTAACAACTTCGGAGAGCAAATCCCTCCATCTTCTTGCTCTAAATTAAGTCATAATTAACCCGGACCAACTTGTAGTGGCCTCGGGCACACTTCCTGGAGGACTTCCAGGCATTCACTTCCCTCTGAAGGACTCCGAGGAGGTCGTTCCAGTCGCAAACCCTTTGTGCGAGTCCCTCGAGAGTTGTCGAGGATGTGCTTGAGAGGCCCTAGGCGGAAACGCCGGTGTTATTATCCTCTCCAGGTGGGGTGTCGAGACGTGTCGACTGTCGAGTCCTTCACTGCAGAGACTCCAGTCGAGCGCCGCGAATTTCCAGGACGAAGACTCTGGAGGGATTTGTCCCTCGCGAATGGCGGGAAATGTTTCGGTGTAAACATAGAGCGGAGGGAATTTTTATTTTTTATTTTTCGTTGTTTATCGTAAGGTTTATACAGCGAAATTTTATCTGTACTTTTATCTTCCTCAAACGTTAATTGATTGATTTAGACTATTAAAACTGACGTTGCAACACCTAGGTTATTCACACACACACACACACACACACACACACACACATATATATATATATATATATATATATATATATATATATATATATATATATATATACACACACACACATATATATATATATATATATATATATATATATATA
>NC_087214.1:52949260-52951760 GCF_015104395.2 Macrobrachium nipponense
CCTTCCAAGCATGATTGTACAAGGATGTCAAGCATTTGGTATGGTATGTGGTTTCCAGTGCAACCATGTCACACATACTTAGCCTGGCTAACGGATCATTGTCTCCAACCAGTGCTGCACATTCCCTGACATTTTTGTTCATCTGTAAGGTTGATCTTCATGAAGGTTGTCTGTGCCCAGCTCTCCACAGAAGAAGCAAGTCTCTTTTGAAGACTCTTTTGTCCAAGAGTGTGATCTCGTACATTTGCTTGATACAATGTCACTCGTAAGAGAGGTAGAATGGGCTCTCTTCTGCCCTTTGGAATATTGTAGTTTTTTTGGAGCATACGCCTTTAGTGTCACTTGGCCTCACGAGCAACTAATGCAACCTCGGGGACTTGTCCTTCATTAATTCTGTCCAACTGTGCATGTCTGGGCAGCTTTCAAAGTTCATTAAACCTCACCAAATTCTGTACCAGTGTTGTGTAGCCCCTTCCTGCATCACTTCGTTATGACTAAGCTTGACAAGTTAGAGATTCTGTTGTCTCTTTCTGGCATAAAACACACAGGTCCTAGTTAATATCAGAAGGCTTCTTTGGTGCACTTGCCACACAGGGACCAACAAGCTGAAATGGCTTTGACATGACTTATGTTCATGTGTGGCTCAGCATGAAGTAATTTCACTGTTTTCTTAGTGTACCACCATCACTGTAGCTTCATCACCATCCGCACCACTTGAATGACCAAAACCTTCCGCAAAGACGAGCATAAATACCACCGGTAGCAAACAAAGTATGCAGCGTTTTCAATAATAATAACACTAATAATAATAATAAAAAAATAATAATAATAATAAGGTAGCAGGCTACGATCCGGAACCCCACACTGTAAAGTAACCAGCCTCTGAAGGAAAAAAAGTAATAATAAGAATGATAATTATAACATTGTTAAAAGTTTTTATATATAAATTTTATTCTTATTATACTGCACAAAATAATCATCATTTTTGCCCATCTTAATCATTCTATGGAGGACGAAGCACGATCCGAAGGGAAATGTCTCCAAACCAGTGGCATATGGCGGCCATTTTAGGAAAATGGCTGCCGTGGCTGACACAGAACAGACATAATTGCAAGTGCCCCAATATCTGAAAATGATCAAGACGATTTAGTCTACATGTTTGCTAGTTTTCATGCTTTTATCACAAAATGAACAATTGGTCTGAAATTTTGAGCTATGCCCCCTGACTATATCCCTTTGAGCAGGTTAACGAAAACGATAACCAGTCACTTCTTTGTTTTCCACGATAAAATTAGATGTAGTAATTCTCTCTCTCTCTCTCTCTCTCTCTCTCTCTCTCTCTCTCTCTCTCTCTCTCTCTCTCATTTTAAGTATGGAGGAAATGTTTTTACTGTGTCTGGGTCAACAGATGTAAGGTTGATAAAAATGACATTTTGTTTTTTAATTTTTCAGAGAATTTTTTTTGTCTACTCAGAGCCTTACTCCTCCTCACTATCAATATATTAGCTAAAACCTATTTTGATAAGGTTACATAGATACAGATGAACAATGCTCTCATATTCAAGAAGACGTCGAGAAAACTGACTTTCTTCCTTTCTACTCCTTTTCAAATGGGAAACAAAACAGAAGATAAAAGTTTATCAGCACCGCAGACGCCGTCAATCGTTTGGCAAGAGAGGGTGAAGTTCTTTTTCTTCATTCTTTGTCGTTGGCTCTCTCTCTCTCTCTCTCTAAAAAGACAAAAAAAGGTCAAATAAAGTCTGAGAGCAATCCAAGACACAGGAAAATAAGTCTCCCCCTCTCCAGCAAGTAATGAAATAGGAAGGAATTCATCTTTAGACAAATAAATTGAGGGGAACGTCTAATGGACTCTGGGGAAGACTTGTGAAGCCTTACTTAATTTGGGAAGGGTTTGGTTCTTTCGTCAAATACATTTGACGACTTTCCCTGGCGCACTGAAATTTGCGTCTGTCGAAGTAACAGTAATTAAATATTTTCTTATTGTAGGTACTACAAGGAGTCGTTGAATAAGATAAAAATAATTTTTTAAACATAACTTTTACCTTCACTAAACTTCATGTAAGTATTTTGTGCCGCCACAATCACACATTAATGGTCACAAATTGGGCCACATTACTGTATACTTTGCCCTGTATACTGTATATTGTTTCCCTTTGTAATGTTCTAATTATGTCTTAATCTACAGTATAATTTTGAGCCTATTAAACGCAGTTAACTGATGTGCTTTCACAATAGCGTGCAGGTGTCTTTTGATATAACATTTATTCGTTATCATTATTTGCTCAAAATTCATATTTCTTCTTTCGTTTTATTCCGAGATCTTGTTATCAGTCAGTCTAGTCTGAATTCATTTCTTATTCTTCAAATGAATGGAGTATAAACTAATTTTAGCTAGTATTCTTAGGTTGTACGGAAGAAAGTAAATTTGTTTTTACTCATCTAATTCAAGAAAAGTTTTTTTTTTTAGGCTAATAACCTC
>NC_087214.1:52953622-52969909 GCF_015104395.2 Macrobrachium nipponense
AACCCCATGAAATAAAGAATGTAAAAATAGTATTACTTGACAAGTCATAACTGACTGAATATACAAACGCTATTTACCGGAATAAAAATAATAAACAAATTTAAGTACTTATTACATCCGCACTTGTTGGCGTCTAAGGGTGCTAGGCTGAGGGTCATAGCACTGGGGAACTCTGACACGGTCTCACAGCAAGCCACCAGGTACGGCGTCACTCATCAGGTCACTGCTATCGGAGGGAGTTCTGGAGCACAGGTAGCTACAGGGGTATACTACTAGTAGTGCCACCCTGAAATAAATACCAAAAGGATATTACCTGTTCACAGACTCCCTACGTTCCTCCTCGGGCCACAATGCCCCCACAACTGCCGCACTGGCGAAGAAGACGTCGTGGAGGATGCAGAGGCGCCCTTCCTGTGTCCACTCGGCCGGGAATAATTCCTCTGCGTCGTCCTGAGCCTGCAGGAAGTCCACACCTCACACAAACACTAGCCTAGGGTAGGCTACAATAGCTCAGAACGCCGTGGGTGGCACAGGAACTGAGCCCACATCACAAAAGGTAATCCAGATGATCCAATAAGCAGCTTAAATGTGTGGGAGTCATGCAAGTCAGGTCCGTACTAACTAGAGGAGGAATCTTATTCTCCGAAGAAAACTTTTGTCTCCAAGGACGACCACGGTAAAAACAGGAGATGAAACTGCCAGTCAACAATCCAGAGTCCATGGCAGCTCTCACCAACACCAAAAAGAAACAATAGAGGGCGTTAGGAGTAATCCTTTTACACACTCCAATGCCGGGGAGGAGGCCACCAAATGTCTTTAGCAACACAGCCTTGTCACAAGCAAAACCAAACTTAACCTTAAATAAATCAATAATTAAAGAAAATCACAAGGCTGAGACTAAAATAAAATTAATGACAATTACGTTAATGCCTGATATACTTAATTTATTTTTCAATGAAATTGCAGTGGGATTTTATTGATACAAATAACGAATTTTGAAGCTTACGGAAATTAAATATTGTGGTTAAGTATATCTTAGTTTAATCAGACCACTGAGCTGATTAACAGCTCTCTTAGGGCTGGCCCGAAGGATTAGATATGTTTACGTGGCTAGGAACCAATTGGTTACCTAGCAACGGGACCTACAACTAATTGTGGGATCCGAACCACATCGAGAAATGAATTTCTATCACCAATAATAAATTCTTCTGATTCCTTGTTGGCAGAGCGGGGAATCGAATAAATATTGTGGTAAGATGAGTTATAATTTCATTCTGGAAATATTAACATTCCATTTTTTTGGTGGCTGGATAATTTTTCTCTATCATCCTGTCTTCAAAGTAGTTATTTTCTTTTATCTTAATCGCACTCATCAAAATACGTCATTGCAACGTTCAATGGTACATTACATTAAATTCGTAGAATCACGTAGAGGTCCTTCATATTTCAGATTAAACGCGTGACCTATACAATTCACTGTGGCTAAGTCATTTGTCCCATTAAAAAGTTCCACGTGGACAATTTTCAGTCAGTCATCATTGCATATTGTGCAATGGCTCCGAAATTGTGGCCATACGATGTAACAGCTGAGTTTTGCGTCATTTGTCTAGGGACAGTCAGTAAATGACTAAAAAATAATCACCTTTCTTAAAATCATTTAAATATGGATAAATTTGGTCTTGACAGGAGTCAGCAGCCACAGAAGGTGGGACTTTGCAGTGGTGGAAAATTCGTTGCTAACCTTTCAATGTCTTATTTATCTGTAAATTTTTGTTTATATTCGAATTATCTAAAAGAATTACCTTGTAAAACTTTACTGTTTCACTGCTTCTCTTCATTAATATCAGTGTAAGACTTTGAGCATTGTTTTCTTTGGAACAGAATGGCGTGTTTTGCGTCGCAAGTCACGATTTCGATCACAAAATTGCAGTTTGCATGCAATACAGCAACATTGCAATTAATTCTAACCTATGAAAAATGCCCATTGCAACACTTTTTCCCAGTGACTATCGTCATTCTGCAATCTCCTTAATAGTCTTTCAAGTCCTTCAACGTCATCTTCAAAGAAGACTGAATATTAACTATATTTAGCTTTTAATAATCTTCACTACTGGAAAAGCTGACGAACAGCTAATGAGTGCCATATCCTATTTTAATTTAAAATAAATAATTTTTGTGCTGCTGCTAAATTTCCATCCCAACTTTTACGAGAACAAGAAAGCAACTGTTTATAATATAAGCCTATGTGAAAGAAAATCTATATAAATATTGCGCGATGTTTTTTACCCTGGCCGAATGTAAAACATGTTTACGAAAATCTTGCCTGCGGACTAATGTACTGTGACAGCTATTATTATTATTTGAGAAGTTTGCAAATTGAAAAAATAATTGCTACTAAACCACGAGCGCGTTATAGATATTGGGGCAATTGAGATTATGCTTGTGTCAGCCTTGGCAGCCATTTTCCAAAATGGCCGCCATATACCATGAGCGAGATAAGGGGAATAGGGTTGAATGTGTGTAATAAGGCTCTTTCTGTGCAAATGTTCATCAGAAATGTATCAGAGTATTTCATACGTATTTGCAAATCATAGACAAGAACAGTTTTTTTTCTGGAAAATCCACTTTCATAAAGAATGGATAATAATAATGGAAGTTTTACTTTTTATCGAAATATACATCTTTAAAATCATGCAATGATCATATGATGAAATTAAATTATTTTACAGCTGACTCACAAATGTCGCCTCAGGCCACAAAAAACAGCATGTGACATGAATTCAGATGCAACAAAACCTTACAATACATTTAAATAACAAAACAAAGCCAGGTAATATACAAGTGGTTTGTTCTCAAGTCAATCTTGCACACATTCTGCTTCACAGAAGCAGAGGACAGTGCAGTGAAAATCTGCTACCTTGCACTTCAAGGCCTCAGTTCCTGCAGCCTTTCTTACAGTCGCATGACACCAGCCCCTCACATGTTTCTGCACCTTTATGGAGTGTGGTTTAGAGTGGCTCATAGGAGCCATTTTCTTCATCCCTTATCCAACCCCTGCTTGTTGGTGGAGGTAGCTGTGGCTGCACAGCCAACATCTGACCCCATACATGACCACCCTGGAAGGATGCCCTTCTGACATGTTGTTCCAGGGCAGTAAGGGTGGGTGGAATACCTGCACTGAAGTCTTCCTCGCAAACATCATTCTTGCTTAGTTCACTTTGCTGTGTGTGCTAGTGCAATCATAGAGGAGGACCAAATATCCCTGGATGACTTGCATTGCCTCCTCTGGAATGTCAGTTGGTGCATCAGCCAGAGTCTGCAGTGCATTGGTGAGCTCTGGGTTAGTGTTCTAGGTAAGTTGCCCAGGCACTTCTCTTACCATGTTCTACAAAAGAGGACACAGTGTCAAACCCAGAGAGGGCTTGAAACATTGGAAGTGCGTACCTTGCTCGGACCTAGAGATGAAGCAATCTCATGAGTGGCTAAGAAATGGAGGTTTTTGCATGTCCTGAAGGCTATCCCCAGTTTGTCTTCATTTAACAGTGACATAGCTGGCTTCACTACCAGAACTACCACACTGTATCTACTGTTTGAACAAGAATCTGGTGGTGGTCGTGCTGAGCAGCATGACATGCAAGTAGCATCAAGTGAGTATCTGCCTCTTCATGTGTAAATGGCTGTTCATCTATCACCACTACCACATTGCCTCTACATTCAGCAAAGGAGTCAATGACTGCCCCAGCAAGGAAATGGAGGAGCTACAATTTGTTGCTATCTACACACAAGAAACTGCCAATTTCTTGGAATAGTTGCTGAATTGACAATATGCCTTCTCACCACTTTTCTTTGTTTCACTCTGGCTGTGGATGTCATTGAGTCAGGACTGTAGTTGTCCCACACAAAGTCAAGACTGATCAATGTTGAAGCTGTCCTTGGATGTAAGGGATGAAAACTTGGTTTGCACATTCCTCATATATCTTGGCTGTACCAAGTTTGTTCATCTGCACAACCACAGCTCTATCAAGAACCTTGGCAGTGGCATTGGGTGCATCTGGTTGTTTCCTTGGCTTTGATGGCACTGGGGTTATGACTGATGTTATGAACAGCTGGCCACATATTGTTGGAAGGCAAACAACCTGCTCCATGTGGAAGTGTTGGAACACACTGTTATCCATTTTTGTTCATAGGAGACACTGAGGCCCTGGTTGAAGAGTTGCTCTGCCTGCTCTTTCTTGTGAATTTGCACATGTAGCAACATGCCAATGTGGATGGGAAGAGGAGTTTCTTGTGCAGTGACAATGTCACTCGTAAGAGAGGTAGGATGGGCTCCCTTCTGCCCTTTGGAATATTGTAGTTTTTTTGGAGCATACGCCTTGGTGTCACTTGGCCTCACGAGCAACTAATGCAGCCTCGAGGACTTGTCCTTCATTAATTCTGTCCAACTGTACATGTCTGGGCAGCCTTCAAAGTTCATTAAAACTCACCAAAATCTATGCCAGTGTTGTGTAGCCCCTTCCTGCATCACTTCATTTTGACTTTGCTGGACATAAAACACACACGTCCCAGTAAATATAAGATGGCTTCTTTGGTGCACTTGCCACACAGGGACCAACAAGTTGAAATGGCTTTGACATGACTTATGTTCATGTGTGGCTCAGCATGAAGTAATTTCACTGCTGTCTTAGTGTACCACCATCACTGTAGTTTCATCACCATCCGCACCACTTGAATGACCAAAACCTTCCGCAAAGACGAGCATAAACACCACCAGTAGCAAACGAAGTATGCAGCATTTTCAATAATAATAATAATAATAATAATAATAATAATAATAATAATAATAATAATAAGGTAGCATGCTGTAATCCGGAACCCCACACTGTAATGTGACCACCCTCTGAAGGAAAAAAATTAATAATAGGAATAATAATTATAACATTGTTAAAAGTTTTCTATATATATTTTATCCCTATTATACTGCACAAAATAATCATCATTTCTGGAGGACGAAGACGATCCGAGGGGAAATGTCTCCAAACCAGTGGCATTTGGCGGCCATTTTAGGAAAATGGCTGCCGTGGCTGACACAGAACAGACATAATTCCAAGTACCACAATATCTGAAAATTATCAAGACAATTTAGTCTACATGTTTGTCAGTTTTCATGCTTTTATCACAAAATGAACAAGTGGCCTGAAATTTTGAGCTATGCCCCCTGACTATATCCCTTTGAGCAGGTTAACGAAAACTATAACCATTCACTCTTCATTGTTTTCCACGACAAAATTAGGTTTAGTAATTCTCTCTCTCTCTCTCTCTCTCTCTCTCTCTCTCTCTCTCTCTCTCTCTCTCTCTCTCTCTCTCTCTCATTTTAAGTATGGAGGGAATGTGTTTACTGTGTCTGGGTCAACAGATGTAAGGCTGATAAAAATGACATTTTGTTTTTTTAATTTTTCAGAGAATTTTTTTGTCTACTCAGAGCCTTATTTCTCACTATCAATATATTAGCTAAAACATATTTTGATAAGGTTACATTTTTACAGATGAACAATGCTCTCATATTCAAGATGACGTCGAGAAAACTGACTTTCTTCCTTTTTACTCCTTTTCAAATGGGAAACAAAACAGAGGATAAAAGTTTATCAGCACCGGAGACGCCGTCAATCGTTTGGCATGAGAGGGTGAAGTTCTTTTTCTTAATTCCCTGTCGTTGTCTCTCTCTCTCTCTCTAAAAAGAGAGAAAAAAAGTCAAATAAAGTCTGAGAGCAATCCAAGACACAGGAAAATAAGTCTCCCTCTCCAGCAAGTAATGAAATAGGAAGGAATTCATCTTTAGACAAATAAATTGAAGGGAACGTAAATAATGGAGACTCTTGGGAAGACTTGTAAAGTCTTACTTAGTTTGGGGAGGGTTTGTTTCTTTCGTCAAATGCATTTGACGACTTTCCCTGGCGCACTGAAATTTGCGTCTGTCGAAGTAACAGTAATTAAATATTTTCTTATCGTAGGTACTACAAGCAGTCCTTGAATAAGATAAAAAAAAAAAAATTTTAACCAAAACTTTTACCTTCACTAAACTTCATGTAAGTATTTTGTGCCGTCACAATGACACATTAATGATCACAAATTGGGCCACATTATTGTATACTTTGTCCTGTATACTGTATATTGTTTCCCTCTGTAATGTTCTAATCATGTCTTAATCTACAGTATGATTTTGAGCTTATTAATCGCAGTTAACTGATGTGCTTTCACAATAGCGTGCAGGTGTCTTTTGATATAACATTTGTTCATTATCATTATTTGCTCAAAATTCAGATTTCTTCTTTCGTTTTACTCCGAGATCTTGTTATCAGTCAATCTAGTCTGAATTCATTTCTTATTGTTCAAATGAATGGAGTATAAACTAATTTTAGCTGGTATTCTTAGTTTGTACGGAAGAAAGTAAATTTGTTTTTACTCATCTAATTCAAGAAAAGTTTTTTTTTTTCTTTTTTTTTTTTAGTTCAGCCCAATAACCTCTCGCACTTGTGGACAAGAACGACGAGGCATTTGAAGAAGAATTGTAATAAGGAAATTCTGATGTTTATTCAAAAATTCTTATATGACGGGAACTTTCGACTACTTGATCACCCCGTCATATAAGAATTTTTTAATATACATCTTACATGATTTTGGACTTTCATTACTTCAAAATATTCCAATCATGTTAGGTGATTTATATATATATATATATTATATATATATATATATATATATATATATATATATATATACATACATACATATATAATATATATATATATATATATATATATATATATATATATATATATATATATATATATATATATATATATATATATTATTCCTATATTAAATAGATGCTGATAAATACTGTCCAACAAATGTCTTTCAACATAGAAAGTTATAATATTATCCCTTGAAACATCACCATCACAAAGATAATTGTTCGTCTTGACATTAAACATAACTTGTGGTTGCATCGCACTGTCAGAATCCCAGCACTGACAAATGTTACCCATAACTGAATTGCAAATCACAGAGGCTCTGGCCATTAGTCAGGAATGAATTGGACCCCGGTGAAGCTTCGTCTTATTGATGACAAACTGTATCAATGAGACATTATACCAAAGAGAAGTACTGCAAATACGAATCACTACGCTTAATTAAGGTTTGGTGTTCCCAGAACAAGGAGTGTTAAATTAAAATTTTGTTCACAAGTCGTCGAGTTCAGTTTTGCCATAAGAGGGTATTGTAAAAAGATCAAAGGACTTTCGACCGAATGACAGAAAGCGTTAAAGGAGAATTTTAACTGCATCGTAAAACAAATTTGGAAGGCCAAGGAGCAACACAGCTGTCAAGATGCAACAGTTGCAAAAGTTGTTACTTAGTTCAGGGGGAGCAGTTGTATATGTTAAGTGAAACTGGGATGTAGTATACATATATACGTACATACATACGTACATATATAGGAATAATAAGTTTGAACTCTTTTGTTTCATCAAGTCAAATAATGAAAATGTTCTAAATTTAAGTCTTCTTTTATTTAAACTAGATGCCTTCATAATGAAAAAAGTTGTAGATAAATATAAACAACAAAATTGATATATTCAGTTTTATATGTTTTGGACTATATGGATACGTTGTAGTTTCTGTTAGTATTAAATCTGTTTAAGTTTGTGACCGCGTGATATCCGATAATCCTGGATTATCTCTTTGATTTTTACCCTTTTGACAATTAACCATAAGGTATTCTGTATCTTTCTGTTTACCTGGTAACTTTCTTTCCAATTGTATTTCATTCGTTCCTTGACAATGTCTTAGTAAAGACGAAAGTGCTTGGATTTACGCTTACTTATATATATATATATATATATATATATATATATATATATATATATATATATATATATATATATATATATAATAAGTAAGCGAGTACCACAGGAAAATGATAGGCATAAAACCAAGCACTTTCGTCTTTACTAAGACATTGTCAAGGAATATATATATTAATATATATATATATATATATATATATATATATATATATATATATATATATATATATATATATATATATATATGAATATATATATATATATATATATATATATATATATATATATATATTATATATATATATATATATTTATATATATATATATATATATATATATATATATATATATATATATATATTATATACATATATATATATATATATATATATATATATATATATATATATATATATATATATATATATACATATATACATCTATACTCAGTATATTAGATAACAAGTTTTGTATAACCTCTACAACCGCTCCCCCTTAACTGAATAACAGCTTTTCCAACTGTTGCGTTTTAACAGCCCCTCGCTTCTGGCCCTTTTAAACCCGTTTTACGATTCAGTTAACTTCGTAAAGTTACTTAATAATCTCAGGATAGGTCGTCGCTCAAACTCCTCCCTCGGATATAAACATCAAAATTGTCTTGTAACAGTCTTTGTAAGCTTGTCACTCACAGCTACCTTGATTTATTTACTCACTACTGTTATGGCAACACTGCATTTGCACAACTTCATTTCGAAAATATCTATTTTGAATTATGTTCAATTATTGATTGAACTCTATGTGAATTAACTCCGCAGATTTTTCAAGTTAGATGCCAGGGACTGATGTTGTGCGAATATAAATACATGACGATTAAAAGACAAATATTGTTTTCATCTTATGCAAGATTCTGCTCTTCGTCATTTCAAGGATACTGAAAACATAACTTACGAAGGCTACGACAAATATTTATTATAATAAGAGTTACTTAATGAAAATTAAAAGCAATAAAACTTATCAAATTCATAATTTCAATATCTTCATCCACGCCTGCTGGAAAAAAAAAAAAAAAAAAATCGGACAAAATGAGGGTAACGCTTCCACAGTGACATTGATGACTTTATACAAAAGGACTGAAATTCTATTTCAAGAATCAACTCTCATGAATCAGGTGGCAACAGGATTGCCAAGGTCAAGCACAGAAAATAGCAACTTGGTATTGCTTACTTTTCAGTCCTATATCTCTGTCAGAGAGAGAGAGAGAGAGAGAGAGAGAGAGAGAGAAGAATATAATTCTATCTGTGCTCATGTGTTTGTGTATGCAAGAGAGGAAATAGAAAAAAAACATTGGTATTTATGCATCTGGGTCAGAAGTAATGAGCAGACTTCACTTTTGCTCAAAACTGCAATAACGCGAATTCTGCTGAAGCGGATTTTCCAGCATAAACTTCGGACAGAAACGTCCGAACTTCCCACCAGCAGGGAAGTTTAAAAAATAATTTATTTTTAAATTTTCCTCTCTAGAAGATGTAGCCACCTAGAAATTTTGAGTTTTTTTCCCGGACTTGCCAAAACTCTTAAATTCCTCCCGGGTACAAAGTCTAATTAAGTGAAAGTGGTTTACTCATCTTTCTCTTCTATTTTTCCTTTTTTCTCTTATTATTATAGTATTATACGATACGAGTTTATAACTCTCATTCTATGTTGTACTCTTATATAAAATATATAATAGGTATTATATTATATATCAATATACTAATTAGTGATATATATATATATATATATTATAGTTATAATATATATACAAAATATTATTATGCAATAGCCATATCAATTCTATTTTTAGACATTGCTAGTTTTCATATGGATAGCAGTAATATCTACTTAATATAATAGTACAACAAAGAATGTGAGTTATAACTCTTATCGTATTGCTATCATTTAGATAGTAATAACAATATCTACTTCATATAAGATTCACGCAGAGAGAGAGAGAGAGAGAGAGAGAGAGAGAGAGAGAGAGAGAGAGAGGATATTTTATATCTGAGAGCTGCTGCTGATCTTTAACGGCCAAAGTTTGGGCAAAGTTAGATCCAGACCGAAGAGAGTGTGAAGGTGGCAATGTTAATCTGCGATGCTATTATTATTATTATTATATTTATTATTATTATTAATTATTATTATTAGTATTATTTTTATTATTTTTCAGTAGATGAAACCTATTCACATGGATTTAATTTCCAGTTTCCAACGGAGTGTATTTCTGGTCAGTTCATTTCTGACATTGAAGGTCGTCCTGGAATGGTGTCAATAAGTGTATTAAAATTCTTGAATCTCAAGGAAACACGAGAATTTTTTGCAATTTTTTTTTTATTACGCATAGGTTCTTCATTTTGAAAGACTTGATGACTTGCAAATCATTATTGTTAGGACAAAATTACATATGCCCAGAATTTCTGATAAACACAGACATAAAAAGATGGTTGTCGTCATTTATTTACATAAATGGAATCTCATGTCTAGTTTCACACTGATAAATTTCAAAAACTCACGGAAACAATAAGTGACACCTCATCCCCAGAGACATTTTTTTCTTCTGCCGTTTCTCACTAATGTGAAACTCTCTCTCCAACCACACTTCCACACCGCCCCCCCCTAAAAAAAAAAAAAAAAAAAAAAAAAACACCACGCTCTCTCTCTCTCTCTCTCTCTCTCTCTCTCTCTCTCTCTCTCTCTCTCTCTCTCGTAACCCAAACCTTTCCCAAGCAAACGGATCCACAGTTTCGTAAATTCGTCTTCGTTCCGAATCAGTTTTTTTTTCTTTTTCCGGCTTCTACGGCCATGGGGCTTGAGTGTTATTCCGGATTTCTTTTTCTCTTATATCCCTCATGTTTTTCGTTCAATTCCAGAAAAAATCTCTGCTTCTCTCTCTCTCTCTCTCTCTCTCTCTCTCTCTCTCTCTCTCACCATTACACACAACATATGTGTGTGTGTTTGTGTGTAGATATATTCCAGTATCCTCCCTTTCTCTCTCTCTCTGTCATTTTAGCTACATATTTAATTTACTGGAAAAAAAGCTTCATTACAGTGTAATTTCATCAAAATGACAAAATCCTATTTTTATCTTTGAATAAATTCTCAGATTCAAACAACTTAGACGGAGGTGTTTCACGGCAGGTGTCGCCCAACGCTAACAATTAATTACAGCTCTTATTGACTCTTAAATTTCCAATGAGCTGTTAGTGTACCTGCAGGTTCTGATTCTACAACACATTCAACATCCGTTCCTTTCCCCCGTATTTTCTTCTATTATTCATAAAGCATCTCGTCTTTGTTGCTTGCTTTTGTTCATCGGTCGTTTCAACTGAAAATAAGATTTCATAAAACCTTTGTCAAATAAAAACACGTATTACTGGATTTCACGGTCGGTTGAGATTCAGCTGGCCTTGTGGCAGCACTTGTTCTCGCTTCTGGGCAGCCACTAATGATTTAACAGAGAACTCACCAAGACTTTATGGCATTAGTTCTGTCTACATGTTGGGCACACACATAACCTTGTCATATTTAGCAGTGTTCCAGGTCTCTATTCTCAAAGGGCTTTCCATCATCAAAAACGACAGATTGTTTTGGGAAACGTCTTATTTTATGAGTTTGGCCCCTTTTCCATTTTCTAGATAGAATATGATTGCCTCCCTACTTTACCACCACTTATACCTACGACTTAGTAAGGCAGAATTATTCATAAATAACCCTTATCAAACATCTCTTTCCCATTCATCAATCAATAAAAGCCTGTGGCTATTTGTCAAGAGTTTTCTCGGCAGCTTTCCTCTCACTCCTGCTCATAATTTATTGCAACGGTGTCCATTATCATTATCCCTGATGGCTGACAATTAACTCCGACCGATGTCACAAAGCAAGACAAATCAGTGCGATATTATTCATTTCCTGATTTACTGATCCACACCCGATGCAGAGCCTTAATTAAAGCCAAGGGGCATTCATCAGTGGACGAGCGTTTTCCTGAGCGAAGGCTTGTGGCATCCATTCTCTGGACCTTGGTGGCATCTACGGTCACTCTGGGCCGTTCAGCGCTTCGGACAGAGCAAAGAGGCAGTTGGAGTGGATGGACGGTTAGATAAAGAGATCCACAAACTGAGGGAAATCAACAAAAAGTTGGGTATATTTACGGCCAAAAGGACGCTACAGATGGATTAAAATCAACTCTACCCCGTCCCACCCCCAACACTAACCCCCCCTCCCCCCTTTCCATGTAACTGAAGAAGGAAATGAAAAATGTCCATACCACCATAAACAATTCATATTATAGTAAACCAAATAATCATAAATAAAACATGTCATAAAGCAATTAACAGGGCTATACATTTGCCCACACCATCCATAAATAAAACATATAGTTAGATTAACAGGGTCATGCACTTGCCCAACTCTAAACAGAAAGCATGAGAACAACATTAGCATACACATCTCATCAAAAACTGAAATAACGACTTATAAAATAATTGAATGATCAGACGAACGCTTACTCAAAAACACTATCAATAACATAATAAAAGAAACAAATGTTGAGACCTCAGTCAAAGCTCCTCGAGGATGACCATCGACCACTGCAGTAACAGAGAGAGAGAGAGAGAGAGATGATAGAGAGAGCAGAGAGAGAGAGAAGGGGGGGGGGGGGCTATGGAAAGTAAATATGAAATTGTGCACTGAATTTTACTCGTCAGTAAGAAATACTATCAAATACAGTTACTGGAACAAAAGGCAATTATCAAGTGTTTCAGCAAATACGTAAAGTGTTTTCAAGAAGAGTTTATTAAAGAAATTGTCCTTCCAAACCTGTTATAAAACACAAGTAAATTTTCATGCTTAATTGAATGATATTCTTAATCATCCTTTCATCTCCTGAGTAATTGCTACAATGTATCATTACACTTTGACTCTCGTATCACGATAATGACTTCATCAAAAGACATTGCACCAAATTCGTTGAGATCTGAAGGAAATACATTTCATTTCATTGCCTCAATCTTCTTGTAATTAACTGGATCATTGTACTTCCATTACAGCTGTTGTTGGCAGCTGAGTGAGACTTACTTTCGAGTTATCCTCACCTAATATATCTTGGTTGATTTTATGTCGGTGTTTGGATGAGCCATTGCGAAGAAACAGTGAATGAATGAAGTGAGGAAATTCTAAATTATCTGAATGAGTTCATTGTTCTGAAGATTAGTTTTCTTGTCTTAGTAATGGTTCGTTTTAACCACCTTATAATTGGAGAGTGCTTATCATTTAAGACGAAAAAAAGCAGGAAATAACTTACTCGTTGATCCCAGTTTGTTAAAGAAAAAAAAAAAAACTGTCTCCCGCCAAACTTAACATCACAAGTATTTGTCGAAATTTGGTGCATAATGAAAGTTTCCCACCGGAATTAAGGACTTTATCAAAAATGTAGTTCTAATTAATTCAATATAATTAATAGTTACGTCTTGATTTTTTAAATAAAATTCCAACAATGATTAACAAAATCTCAATTTCATTCTCGTGCTCTTCCTAACAAAACAAAAGAAAACAGAAAAAGTAGACTCATGATGAAGACTCATGTAAACACTGAATGCACAACTGGAATTGCATACAAGATTCTTACAACAATTAGGAATTTGAAAGAACCAGCTTTTGCAACACCGAATTTAAAATCTAATAAAAAGCACTCTTATTAAAATTTGTTCGAAATTCAAAAGCACATTATTATTAAAAAAGAAAGTTCCGACTTGGACAAAAGAACATACGTGAAAAGCTCTATTTTATTTCAAGAATGAGGCCAACGGACCCTAAGAATCCATGCAATTCACTATTCTCTGATATAATGAACTGGGAATAAACAGGAAACGGGTGTTACCCAGTACAACAATCCAGAATCTCCCTCACAAAAAAATAGACTCAAGTTTGGTTGTTAACAAACGTTGAATATTTCATGATTGTGCGATTAGGGCGATCAGTTTATGTCATGATTTATTATACAGTGAATATCAAGAGATATATAGTTGTTGTGTAGGCATTGAAAAAAAAACCAGGATTTTGGAGAGATTTAAGCATTGAAACTCTGACATAAAGCTTTTGGGATTATTAGAAATCTTCAATGTCAGTATAAAACTATTCCAAAAATCAAGCAAATAATTATCAGAGACGCAGAACAGCTTTTACTGAAAGCAAATAAACGAGCATCGATGTATTTTAACACAACCCAGGAGAACAAAATTGTATTATTCCCACCTTAATAATGATTGGTTTTCATTAAACTGCTTCTCCGAACTGTGGTTGAGCAACTAAAAGATAAAAAGAAAAAACTACGAGGCCAATTATCCCAAAATTGTGTGTAATCCATGTGGATTGGAATAATGAGCAAAGAGCTTTTTGTTTTGTGATGCCATCAATCAGATGCTTAATTTGCAAGACACAAGTTCTCCCAAGAACGATCTATTTTCGTTGTGGTTTTTTTCCGATGGCAATTCCAACTGATCACCAGTCTTTGTTTAGATTATGAAATAAGCTGTATCAGACCGATTCAAAGATAGGAAGTGCACTATTTCATATAGTCCTCTCAGTAGGTCTTGTATTGCTTCTTTTTTCGTTCCTATTCATATTTACATTCCATGAGAAAGTTGCGGCGTGTAATAACGCATAATGAAAGACTTACTGAACTTATGAATTGCTGACCTGCCTTCTGGTCGCAAGTCCTTCTGAAACTGCTTTAATAATGCACTTCAGAAAAACAGAGCTGTTAATAACCACTTATTACAAACACCACGAATTTAGAGCTGAAAACCCCCACGAGTTCTACCCGTTTGCTGTTGACAGGATCTCTACAACAATAATCATCGACACTATACCTAATTCACTGGTGTTAAAACGTTTTATTCTCATGAGAAAATGATTGGAATAAAGCTTCCATTTGCTTCTGACAATCTTATTCACTTTTGGTACAAAATTCAACTGGTTCTTGTGAAATGCAGGTTCTGTGTCGTCAATGTACTGGAAATGAAATATGGAGGGCGTCAGGAGGACATATTGTCAGTCATTTATTTTCGGAATTTATGTTGATATCTGGGTCAGGATAGTCACAAATAAATAAGCACATCTTGCGAAGGAAATTCAAGACACGGTTTTTAGTTTTGACTCGAACTCAAACGAAATTACACCTGGAGAGGAACATTTTAATCAGCTATGAAAAATGCTAGACACCAACTTTTAATAAAAAAAAAATTAGAATTACCTCAAATAAAGATGAATAAGGTAAAATCCTTCTCATATCTGAGATACGTGAGAACATATTTCATACAGAGCCAAATGAGAGCAATTTGTATTGAAAAAACTGAGCTTTTAAGGCAGATTAGTTAAAAGATGGACAACACTTAATCATAGTGATGATGTAACTTGTAAAAAAAATCAATCTTATTGTGTATTTAACATGATATACATAAAACTATAAATATAAACTTGTTTTGTGTGAACAATTGTTAGTTAAATAGCTGCGATCTTTGGTTTGTTAGTTAATATACAAATATATAAACAAGTATTTTGTTGGCTACATACGAATGATAAATACTGTTATGTCGGCTAAGAGATTCAGGTTTTGACATTCCCACATTTTATGATTACATATAAGACTATGAAACCAAGACGTATTAGTAACCTTAAGGTTTATTTCATAAATCGTTATGTTTGTTTGTTTGTATGGTGCTTTTACGTTGCATGGAACCAGTGGTTATTCAGCAACGGGACCAACGGCTTTACGTGACTTCCGAACCACGTCGAGAGTGAACTTCTATCACTAAATCGTTATGTGACTGTACAACCATTTCATGATAGAGATCTACAAACTAAATCGTTATGTGACTGTACAACCATTTCATGATAGAGATCTACAAACATCTAATAATAAAGTCGCTGTTTCGACCAGAATTAGTTTTAGTTGGTAAATATGGAGAGCAACGAAGATAAGTCTGACATGTATGTACATATATAGTGAACTTCTTTGTATAATGCATCTTTATGACACTATATTTATTTCCAGTCAAGAGGTACAATTGTCACTATCTTGGTATAATACTGCAACAGTAGCTACCAACAGTTGGAATATTGTAAATACTCCATGAGAGTCTAAGGCAGATAAGGAGATGGAAATTATCAGGAGATTTATGTGTGAATTAATAAGTGTGGATTATGTATTATGTCAATTTAAAGGTGAGTCCACATTACAATAAAACATGTCATATACAAATCGGAAACTTATCACATATATATCACAAACTGGTCGAAAACAAGCCAACGACCGTCAGTGCAAACCGAACCTTTGGCAAATGCAGGATAATTGTATGCACCACTAGTTAGAACTAGCAAAAAGTTG
>NC_087214.1:52970409-52985409 GCF_015104395.2 Macrobrachium nipponense
TCATACACAGTAAGGAATGTACTCCCATCACAGTAAGGAATAGTATTCCCGTCAGCAATCCACTTAATAATAGGAAAGAAGAAAAAATGTGTGACAGAGTATAGTCTAAATATTTCTTATTAAAAAAAAGAAGTATATTCTCATACAATATTATTAAATTAGTTCAGATTTATATGCAATGTACGATGAAGTTTACTTTTATCATAAAAAGCCAAGGCATTGACCTAGACCTATACCATATTGTCTGCATCACATGAAAATATTGTTTTGAATTTTTGTTATATGACTTGGACTCATAATGACTTACATATAGCGCTGAAGTGCCTAATAGTGAAGTGGAGTAGGCCTATACATAATTATTTCACATTATGATCAAAGTGGCTGAGATCCTTCCCAGGTGATTTCCAGTGGCAAACTATCATGAAATCGTTGCTTATTCATCCACACATGCAATTACCTGTCAGTTGGTAGGAAGTCTGGTAGGTAATTCCATCAGTTAAACTGTTTTGGTGAGTGGACCGACTATGTCCATAAACTGGTGTCTACGCAAAACTTTAAGCTCAGTGTCGATGAACTGGCAGAAGAAATGACAGGTACACCTGATAGTGAATACCTGGACTAAGGTTATTGGATTCTGTGATAGTGAATGGGTGTATTAGGAGAGAGAGAGAGAGAGAGAGAGAGAGTATCTGTTGTCATTCAGAGTTTTCATGGCTAACTCCGGGTTGGTCAGATTCTTATGTACCGTGGTACCTCGAGATACAAAAAGGCTCAACTTACGAAAAACTCGAGATACGAAAGCCAATGCGAAAAATTTAACGGCTCTACATACAAAAAGTTTTCAAGATACGAAAGGTTTCTGAAAGTCCGAGATTCGTCCGGATAACAATTTCGAAACTCGCCGCCGCGCGCCGCCATCTTAGTACTAGTAGACTCGCCACCATCCTCCTGCTCTCCCATTGGTTCCTGATGTTAGTCACCACCATGAGATCCTTCTCTCCTATTGGACAGCATCCCTCCCATCATGCATCTTCGTACCAACATCTTTATCGTAAGCACGCGACTTTGTTCGGTCCAACGATTTCGTTTAGTAACGTAAATTTGTTAGTGATTTCGTTGCAGTACGTATTATCGTGTTGTGCAAAAAGAAAACTTTATTGTGTAAATTATACGTAAATTACGTACAAGATAACATAGTCTATGGGTCCCAAGAAAGTTGAAATTCACGGAAAGAAGCACATGCTCTCTTTGGAGACAAAGATGAGATCATCAAGAAGTACAAAGCTGGTATGCGATTGAAGTGTGATAGCAAAGGAATCGTCGTAATCCGTCGACAGTAGGCACCATCCTTTAAACAGAAGGATGCCATCAAAGCAGCTACACTGTCGAAGGGCATCACTATTTTGTCCAGCAAGAGGAGCCACGTGCACGACGAGATGGAACGGCTGCTCCTCGTCTGGATAAAAGACAAAGAAATCGCTGGCGATACTGTAATGAAGACGGCAATCGCCCACAAGGCCAGCGCTATTTTCGGTGATTTGATTGCGCAGGCGCGAAGACGACGGAGGGGAAGGGACTTCAACGCCAACCCCAGAGTTCAAGGCTTCACATGGCTGGTTCGTGAAATTAAATTCCGTAAATGGGCTGGCATCCATTGGTGGTGCGTCATGGGGTGGGGAGGGCTGCCAGCTCGGACACGAAAGCGGCCGAAGCATTTAAGAAAACTTTCGATGAGATGAGGACCAAGGAAGGCTACAGTTCTCAGCAGGTTTTCAACTGTGATGAGACTGGCCTTTTTGGAAAAAAAATGCCTTGTCGAACGTACATCACAGAGAAAGAGAAGAAGCTACCCGGGGCATAAGCCTATGAAAGACAGGCTTACGCTCGCCACTTTGTTCCAAACCCCACAGTGGGGGATTCGCAAGGTGAAGCCCCTACTGGTGCTATCACATTATCCGGAGGACTCCATCGAGCCTTCTAGGCCCAGTGCTGAAGGAGAAGCTTCCAGTGATGTGGAGGGCTAATGCAAAAGCCTGGGTAACAAGGCTTTTTGTTCACCGAGTGGGTAAATCTGTGTTTCGGCACGACAGTGAAGAAATTTTATTTGGAAGAGAAGCGCCTCCCCCTGAAATGTCTGCTGATGTTGGACAATGCCCCTCCCCACCCTCCTGGCCTCGAGGAAGATATCCTAAGTGGAATATTTCTTCGTTAAGATTCTTTTTCTTCTGCTGCCCAACACCACCCCTCTCCTCCAGCCCATGGACCAGCAAGTGATAGCGAACTTTAAGAAGCTGTACACGAAACATCTTTTCAAGAGATGTTTCGGACATCACCGATACCACAAACCTCACCTTGTGTCAATTTTGGGAAGGAGCATTTCGACATCGTCGTTTGTATCCGACTCATCGACCAAGCTTGGCAGGAGGTTTCGAGGCGAACCTTGAATTTCCTCGTAGAGGAAACTATGGCCTGATGCCGTATCCGACCGAGAACTTCGAGGGATTCGACGTGGGCGAAGCTGGTGCTGCAGAGTCCGAACCAGTTGGTGATCCCGAAACTGTTTCCAACCAGATCTTGACGAGATCGTTGCACTCGGTAAGTCCATGGGGCTGGTCGTCAACGAGGACGACATCAACGACCTTCTCGAGGAGCACCAAGAGGAGCTTACGACGGATGACCTGAAGGAGTTGGAGGCCATACAACATAACATCGTTCAAGAGGAGTTCTCTAGCAGCAGCGAGGAAGAGGAGGAGGCCCTATGACAATGGCAGAAATTAAGGATGTTCTAGCCGCTTTTCATAAAGTGCAATCGTTTATCAAAAAAATAACACCCCGAAAAGGCTCACACAGGTCGTATGCTTGCGCAGTTCGATGACGTTTGCCTGAGTCGTTTCAGGAACATTGTGAAAAGTAAGCAGAAGCAATCTTCCTTGGTCGTTATTTTTTAAAGAGGCCTTCAGCATTAGCAGGAGTAAGCAAAAAGGAAGAACCAAGTGATCAAAAAACAGAAAGTTGAAAGCAAAAAGGAAGAACCAAGTGATGAAAAAAAGAAAGTTGAAAGGAAAAACCAAGTGATAAACAGAACGTTGAAAGTGGTGATGAAGTTTGAAATTCTGTAAAAAAAAAAAAAAAAAAAAAAAAAAAAAAAAAAAGCCTACGTAAAAGTAAAAAAAAAAAGTTAAAAATCAAAAAAAAAAAAAAAAAAAAATTTGATTTTTAGTTTTTTGTAAAGTTAAGTGTTACACTTTTGTTAATGTGTTTTGTAAATTTTAGTTTTAGTTTTCCTTAAATTTTGTATGTGTTTTCGTAAAGTTAAGTGTACGTACGTACGTACGTTATCTGCCGTTTGTCCTCCTCCTCTGCCCGCCACTTTCGGAGATAGCCTCACTCGAAAGGTAAGCTTCCACATTTTACGTACAGTATATTTCTTGTTACCATATGAACTTTATTTACAGGTTATTTGCATTTTGTTATTAATTTAGGTATTGATTGGTCCAAATTGTTGTAGTATTTCATTGTTTATAGGTCAATTTAGCTTTATTATGAAATTTACTGGGGTGTTTTTGGAGGGCTTGGAACGGATTAGCCATTTTACATGTAAAAATGTGGTCCAAGATACGAAAACCTCATGATACGAAAGGCGCCTCGGAACGGATTAATTTCGTATCTCGAGGTACTACTGTGTGTATATATATATATATATATATATATATATATATATCTATATATATATATAATATATATATATATATATATATATATATATATTGTAAGGTTAGGAGGTTGTTTAAATGGAAACAATCGTTTGCCCTTGGTAGGTTGTTGCCTTCTTCCTATTCGTGTTTTTTTCTGTGGGGCAAGTTAACGTCTGTTGTCTTCGCTATGACAGTGACAGTCGGGTTCAGTATAGCAGCGAGTCAGGGTCCAGACGGCAAAGCAGCATGGGTTCTTGATTTGATTGATTATAGGCATTGGAGGGATGCAGTTTGGTTCCAGTTAGACAACCAAACTATTGTTTCTTTGACTTCGCCATTAGTCATCTGTGTTTTTGGGATGTGTCCCCTTTAACAGTCATGGGCATTTTCGATAACTATGGCTATCGGGTGTAGTTTTTGTTATTATTATGCTGTTAGTTTAGTTATGTAATATTGTTGCTGGGTGATATCGAGATTTATACTTTTTAATGGTTTGTTGCTGTGATGTGTGCTGCTTGCTTTATATAACGTCATTGCTTTCAGTTATGCAACTTAAGTGTCTGGTTTATGCTTCTAGACGTAGCTATTTGTTGTTTTGTTAAACCAATGTATATTGTTCGTGTTATTTTACTATGTTTTATAGTAAAGTAACTTGGTTGTGCTACATCTGTTTTGATTTTATTTGTGACTCCTGCTATGTGATGTGTCTTATTTATTTTTGCCTAAATCCCAACTCACTTGTATATATTTGGAAATAATAAATTAACATTTAAGTAATTTTTGTGGCTTTGTTCTGCTCCTTCCTCAATATTTGTCCCAACTGCTGTCGGTCATTCCAGTCCCATTGCAGGTCCGAGTGCGGTTCCATTACAAATATATAATATATATATATAATATAATATATCTATATATATATAATATAATATAATATTATATATATATATATATATAGTAATTATATTTAAGATAATCTATATAATTATAAATACTTATATATAATTTATATATATATATATCTATATATATTATATATATATTATATATATATATATTTATTTATATATATATATACTATATATAAGTAATATATATAATATATAAGTTATATTAGATAATTTATATAATATATATATATATATATATATATATATATATTTTATATAATATTTATATAGATATATCTATAATATATATTCTAATATCAAGTATATATATATATATAATTATTATAATAATATATATATAGCTCGAGATACAAATTTCCTTTAATATCCGAATTCGCGCTTCCTCGGATATATCATATACTAGTTAGCTGTAGGGGGAATTTTATATTAGATAATAATTTCGTCCTCTCTTGGGGTTCGAACCAGCGCCCAGCGGACTGAAGAGAAATCAGGACTTTCGTGGCGTTTATCGATTCAAATCCACGAGAGGACGAAATTATCAATCAACTAAAAATTCCGCTTCGGTTAACACATATGAAAATATATTAATTCCGAGGTAGAAGCGAATTGGGATATTAAAGGACATTTGTAACTCGATGCACGTATAACAATCAACGGTTTATGTGATAAAGATTCTACATATTATATATATATATATATATATATATATATATAAATATATATATATATATATATATATATATATATATATATATATATATATATATATATATATATATATATATATATTATATATATATATATATATATATATATATATGCACACACACACACACACTCATGGAAATTCTAGGAAAACAGGGTCCAATCTTTCTGAGACTTTTCTCAGGTATAAAGATAATGTGAAATCTTGGTATTGCGATCTCTTTACAGATGACAACTTAATACATTCTCTTAACTCTTTGGAGCTGTAAGTAAACGCTTGGAGCTATCAGAAAATCTCAGTGTTCATTTTCCTTATAATTTCCATAACAAATAACATTTATCCATTTTATCTATAAGAATAAGCCAATTCCGCGTTATGATCCTCACCAGCATTCAGTTATCGACCTTTATTTTGTTTATTTAGCTCGTCTTGGTTACTTAGTAACCCTGGATTTCAGCTCATTCATTATTTTCATTAACCTAAATTGACAGCCCCTTCTTTTCAGTAATACGGAACATACAGATGAAGAGACGCTTCGTAAATAAGTCATTTGTAGTCTAGATATTAGGCTAACATCTTGTCTTTCTGGATCATCCTCTTTTCATTTGTTTCATGCCAGTAATGGACGCAAGTGCTTCGTTCTGTTGCCATTCATCGCGACTATATTAATGCCGTGTAGTGTACCTCCTTAGGCTAATGCAAATGCTTCGTTGTCCGGTGAGGAAGAATGAGGTGGTTCACTGCAGCCAACACTGACGCTCTTAATGCCTGCAAGACTCCAAGTGCCTCTGACCTTTTATGCCCCAGCGCGAAGCTGAGAGTCGCTCTTTGTGAACAATCTCACCTGGGCGCTCTAGTGGCAGTTGGTCTCTGCTTAAAGTGGAGGCCATTTTCAACATTCAAAGTTAAATTTCCGTCGAAGAATCGTGAAAGAAAAATTTGTTTTATTAAAGAAGATTTTGTTAATATCAAAATTTTAGATAAGTGATTCGTGAACTGCCGACTTAGGCAAATTTACAGAGGACTCCCACCTTGTTGTGACCCATAATTCTCCTCGTGTTTTACATGATTAATCATCTTCATTTTATCATTTTCAGATGCTGCGTGCTGTTTTGGTGTTGGTAAGTGTTAATTCATGATTTTTTTTTTTATGTAGGAAAGACATTTTTAAAAGTTATGCAGTTTTATTATTAGTTTTTTTTTCATATTATTCATCATACATTTTGTGCTCCCTCCTATTTTCATTGTGTGTTGCTAGTTATCCTCTTAAAGTTTTGTAGCTTCGTTGGTTATTCTTTTACTCTGTGTGATCAGTTTTCATTTAGTATTATGATTTGTATTGTAGAAGTGAAAGCGTTATACATATTTTATACATATTTTACAAGGATTCTTAACACCATAAAGATTTAATACCATAAATTAGATAGTGAGGTTACGATATATATGACATTACAGCATAAATCCGTCAAAAGTCAAGCAAAATAACGAAGACCCATTCAATCCTTGCGAGTGAAAAGCGCAGATGACAGATTGAAAGTATTTTTAAAATCGCTTGAATTCCATCTGAAAAATGGCACAATTTCTATACTTCCCTTTCCATGGGTTTGGTTCAGCGAAGAAAATAGCAGTATAATTACGCTGGTAGAATTGGGATGTTCTAAGCGAAAGAGAATATATACAAAATGCTTTTTTTCTTTTCTTTTTTAACCAATGCTAGGTCATTAGGTGCTTGCATTTTAGCGAACTCGCCTCCTGGGACTCGTGAGTCAGTTTCCATTTTGTTGTTGGCAACAGAACAGATTGGAAATCTTGTCTTTATGGGCTGTAACTTGTTGCTGAGCCTGATCTTGATTCTCTCTCTCTCTCTCTCTCTCTCTCTCTCTCTCTCTCTCTCTCTCTGTTTCTGTTTAAGAAATCTTCACAGTTTCGAATTCCTATTCCCATATGATTCCCCTCTTGATGAACGGAAAGAATTTAATCGCTTCTACTGAAATAATTAGCGACTTAGAATGAAATTATGTGAACCCAGCGCCAAATAATCGGTGCCCTTTTTCTGTCTCCAGTGATTAAACAAGCGTCGACAGACCTTGACGACCTAATCAGGAGCCAATCAATGCTAATTCTTATAGAAAGACTTTAACTAATAGTAAATCACTGAATCGAATGTCAAAATCCAGAATTTTGTATTTCATTATTAGGGTAATTTGTCTTGTTTGTTTCCAAATGATATTATGAAAAGATTAATTTTATGAACTTATAGATCATAAGATTCAGCGTTGTGGAGTTGAACTTTATTTTCATTTAGATTTTTCAGGCGTGTTGTTATGAATTCACTTTTGGGAGTATTACATTTTACCCGGAGAGTTGAAAAGCAATCTGTTCTCGTGATACCTCCAGCGTTGGGAAGCAGAAATTACTCCAACGATTGCAGTAGTGTCGTCTATTCAATGTAGAAGTGACTATCCAGTCATTGTAATATATTTCTGTAATATAATATCACCAATGTAATAGTTTTAAAAAATGACTCGCTTAAGGATGTGTGTTCATTTTGAGGCAAAATATATTTATTAAGACTCCAACGACTGCTGTAGTGTCGTCTATTCAGTGTAGAAGTGACCTAAGTTTTTACTACCTAGTCATTATAATATTGTTCTGTAATATAATATCACCTGTGTAATAGTTTAAAATAATGACTCGCTTAAGGATGTGTGTTCGTTCTGAGACAAAGTATATTCATTAAGACTGGATACACTTTATAGAATAATAGTTATTTTTATTTATGGAACATCGGTATCTGTTCTTGCTCTCTTTTTATGACACAGTGACAGTCTACGAAGAGAGGTGATTGCACCTGTGTCCCACAAAGGCCGCCAAAAAGATTCCTTTCACATTCATCAAAATTATAATTGGAGCTGTGTCCTCCTACAACTGGGTCAGGGGATTTATTTGTGACTGGAAGTATACGGCTGTTGCTGTCTATGTTTTAACGGTTTTAAATCTAAATTCTGTCGAATGCTGGGATATATCATGAGAATTTGTCAATGGATACATTCATGGAGTGTGTATGTTGCTTTTACAATTCAAGATTAGTCTATATTATTGATATGATAATAGATTCTACAATTATTATTATTATTTATTATTATTATTATTATTATTATTATTATTATTATTATTATTATTATTGAATAAACAGTAACTTTTTGTTATCGCTGTTTTAACAGGTTTTTCAACGTCGAAATATTTATTGTCATTATTAAATAATTAACCATATGCATATAGCACAAGCCGACTGTGGCCACTGACATGAAATTCAAGCTTCCAAAGAGTTTTGTGTTCATAAGGAAGGAGTAAGAGAGGTAAAGAGAAATACAAAAAGGAGATATCTCATTTATTAGAAAAAAAAAAAACAAATTAATAAATAGATAAAAATGTATTAAAATGCAAGTTGAATGTATTAGAGTAGTCATGCATTTCATCGTCGTTTGAACTTCTGAAGTTCCAACTGCACGACATCGTCAGGGAGGCTGTTCCATATTCCAACGGTGTGAGGAATAAAGGACTTCTGGAACAGAGAAGTTCGACAGTGAGGCACATTTAATGCTTATCGGTGCTGCTGTTCAGCGAATCTGTTTCCTCTGGGCAGATAAGGGGGATCAGGGATCAATTGTCAATGTGAAAGATCTCCGTTGAAACCCAACTTATGAAAAAGTGACAAACAAGAGACCATCCGTCGATGTTCCGAGTTTATCATTAAGCTAATCCGGAACGCTTCGTACTACCTGCCCCAGATTTATACATTTTCTTGGGCCAAGTAAAAGAATTCAGGAAATTCCTTAATGTGGCGTTTGTGTTAACTACTAATTGAAAGGAGCAAAGGAAGGAGAAGTAATGAAATGCTCATCACGATCTCTTAATGTTAAAAAGTTCCTCTTTTTCTTCTTCCAACTTTTTGGATGTGCAAATTCGCGACGGACTGAACTCGACTTTGCAATTCCTTTGGCGGTGTTTTTCCTCTCAACTAAGGCTGGAGTTTGAGAGATAAACCTGTGTGCGTGCGTACTTGTGATTGTGAATTAATTTTGCGTTTGTGCGCGTGTGTGTGGGACATATGCCGATGTAAATTTCGTAATTTATATCTCATCCAGATGAATAAAATCTGCAAAGTACAATTTTCGTAGCATCGCACAGATCTTTTCAGGGCAAGTCTACGGAGCTTCCAAAACCCAAGTTCTTTTCTGTTTGTGAATTTAAATTGCAGATTCATTCAAGTCTTGGAATTGTTGGGGAAAAACCAGTGACGAAGGAAACAATCATTCGCTCGTTGGTCCGCGATTGTCACCAGCAGAAGATTTGAGGGAACTGAGAAAATATGTCCACAAGTTTCCATATTAAACTGGTGGGGTTATTCTTGCTTACTTTCGGTAGAAGAATAATGGTCCCCATTTCTGGGTAAATTTGTTAGTGGAATGCAAAATTATTTTACAGCAGTAATGATAATGCATGTATCTGAATATTATTAACTCCTTATTTATTAGGATAACTGAAAGTACCTGCATTCAGTGTCAGTGAAGCTTCACATTCATTATGAATGGCCGATGTAATGTGACAGTCAAAGGCAGATACATCACTTTCACAAACATTATGCCACAAATGTCGTTTGCATGAAATTCACTCAACCTCTGAATAAACGCCGAAGGGGAGGGGGGAAAAAAATTTATAAGCGGTAAAAGATCCGTCATCTTATCACTTATAGATTCCCCTCCAGTGGATGTTATTCGCAGATTGAGTGAATCTGATATTAAACGATGTTTGCCGCCTAATGTTATGAATATAAAACATGGCACGGTGTCTGTGACAAGAATATAGCACTTTGTATATAATCAAGCGGTGTATCATCATAATAGTAACCAAATGTTATCTTGTCACCACTATCTTTGCATAATTTTGCTAACTAAGGAAACTGCAAATCAACGACTGCTCGCTCTGTGAATGAAAACACTAACCAGGTCTCCATTCAGCCAGTCAGGATTCGCTCTAATGATGTCGACTGAGGATTTATGTCAGGTTTCATAGGGAACGGGTTTGTGGTAATATGTGTACTTGTGTCGAAGTGATTATAAGAAAAAGAAATTATATCCTCCATTTTTGCTCAGAGAGAGAGAGAGAGAGAGAGAGAGAGAGAGAGAGAGAGAGAGAGAGAGAGAGATTCTTAATTGTATTGTATTCAGAAATATTTTAATGTATAATTTTCCCAATGTTTACCAAAAACTGGTAAGTGAGATCTTTGAAATTTCAGATATTATTAAAATATATATATATATATATATATATATATATATATATATATATATATATATATATATATACATTATATATAAATATATATATTATATATATATATATATATATATATATATATATATATATATTATTATTATATCTATATATATATATATATATATATATATATATATATATATATATATATATATATATATATATATATATATATATATAAACAAATATCTATCTGTGCATATGAAGAGGGAATAGATTTTCATAATTCTGAGATTTATTTTATTAACATGAAATATTCATTACAATCGTAAAAGGTTCGCCAACAAAGTAGCGATGAAGAAAAAAAAATTATTTTTAAGGTCTAACGTGGACCCTGTTCTTCAAAATAGATGTTACAATTGCGAGACATCAATAATATAATAGACAATATAATAGCGAATCTGGCAAGGTACGAGGTAGGAGAAAAATCTTGTTACGGAGAAGGATCAGCATCGAGTGCTGTTCGTTCACTCTACGAGAGAGAGAGAGAGAGAGAGAGAGAGAGAGAGAGAGAGAGAGTTTAATTACTTGTAAACGTAGCGCTAAACAAGGAGATATAAATTTCACACTCCTGTTACATCTGATAGTGAGCCCACTAAAGAAGAAATCGTACCATATTCCGCAATGACGTCATTCCATTCCACATAACAATCCTATTCTGGCCTTTATGCTGAATATTCTAATAATAAGTCGCAGAATAAAACTGTCAGTCAGCGTGAAATTTGACGACTTTTAAATCGCATGTTAATGGACTTACAGACTCTTCAGAAGTCCAGCAGAATGGAGAATGAAAAGCGATAAGTTCTTCCAATGTTTTTATATCTAAATTCTTTCATTTTCACTACAGGAGTATTATTCAGAATGGTGGGCAACGTCTGTTATACATGAAACGAGTCTGTATTAGTAATTTATTTTATCCCCCTAAAAATCAGAGAGAGAGAGAGAGAGAGAGAGAGAGAGAGAGAGAGTTATAACCCAATTCCCAAACAACAAAAGAAGATCGCGAGTGACTACAAGAGACCAAGGCAAGATAGAAAGAAAGAAAAAAGAAAGCAGAGAGAAAGAAAGAAGAGCCACTTGAGCCGAAAACCAAAGTCCGTAGAAAGTTTTCAAGAGCCACCGACCTCTTCTCTTTGTGGCATCAAAACTCCATCAGCTGAAATAAAAGTCCAGATGTTGTTCCCATCCTCTCTCTCACTCTCCGCTTTGGCTCCGGGATCGGGTGGTCGCGGCCTTCCTGGATTTTGCCTTCATCTTTGATGAGCTCTTCTTGTGCTTTCATCTGCATGGACGTTCATGGCCATTGGTGTTGTTTCGATTTCCGCTAGGTTGCGAACAGGTCATGTTTCGTTTTTGATTAAGTTGTGGATTTTATTTTTAGTTTTCTGTAAAGTTGTGGATTGCTGTTTTGGGTATTATTTTCAGTTTTCTGTTAAGCTATGGCCATGATTTTCGTTTTCTGTTCAGCTGTGGACATTATTTTTTGTTTTCTTTTAGGCTGTGGACTTGATCTTTCATCTTCCGTTAAGCTGTGGACATGATTTATCTTTTTTCGTTAAGGTGTGGTCATAATTTTTCATTTTCCACTAAGCTATGGACATGATCTTTCATTTTCCAATAAGCTGTGGGAAGGATTTATCATTTTCCGTTAAGCTGTGGACAAGAGTTTTCGTTTTCCACTAAGCTGTGGGCAGGATTTATCATTTTCCGTTAAGCTGTGGAAAGTTTTTTTTCGTTTGCCGTTATTTTGTGGACATTTTTCCGGTGGGTTTTCTCATTGATTTGTTTTGTTTTCGGATGGGAGGGGTTGGATGGGCTGGTTCTCAGTACGCTAATTTTTAAAATATGGTTGCAATTCATGCTCCCATTCTGTTCTCCACATAATTGACTTCAATCATTATTCTTATTGAAATTTTTATCAATGTGATTTTTTTTTCATTGTTATTTACCGTACATCTTATTTCTGTAGTTTATTACTCGGTCAGCTTTTAGATTTCATTTTGCATATTTATTCCGTCTCAGAAAAGTTATCCTGCTATATTTACCTGAAATTGCCTTTCAACAGCACATCTTGCATTTTGCTATAATATTTTTCGCAGTTTAATAAGAAAAACATTTTTATTTGTAATCTTTTCTGATTCATTTCATGCCTTTTGTAAATAATGGGTAAATTATATTCAACACTTACATTTAGAAGGATGAACTTAAACACCTTTCTGTTTGTGTACCCTTTTCATCCCGATACTCGTTTTTTTTTTTTTTTTTTTTTTATGGGAATATGCCTCAAATAAGGGAAAGTCATTTTATCATAATCATAAAGTTTTATTATATTGTTCTCATGCTTTGTGTTTAGAGGTGGGCAAGTGCATGACCCTGTTAATCTAACTATATGTTTTATTTATGGATGGTGTGGGCAAGTGTATAGCCCTGTTAATTGCTTTATGACATGTTTTATTTATGATTGTTTGGTTTACTATAATATGAATTGTTTATGGTGGTATAGGACAAGTGTATGGTCCTGGTGGTGCAATTGTAAGGTTATTTATTATTTCAATATTGATTACTGTGATTTCACCTTTGTGAAATTAGTTGGCTAAATTATATCAATTACTGTAGTCTCTAATAATTAACGGCCTCAAATACAACTGCATAAACCAACTGTGATATACTAATCCCTCCAGAGGATTTAGCTTCGACTTGATTCATGACCAATCACCCCTGAACATTTTTTAATCTTGAATGATCAGACGAAGTTTGGTTGACCTTAATTATCCAAGTGAAAACGAATCATGTGGTAATCATAAAAAAATTTAATGTTCATCAGTTTATGCTTCTGATGTATTTCTGAGATCAAAATCGCTCTAAATTGAGAGATCTAACTTTTATTATACATTTCTTTCACGGTTTTCTCGATGTTTATTTGAACCAAGGAAATTAAACGCGACAGAGGCTTTTCTTTCGTTTTACTTTCTTTCCCGAAGGCAGGAAGATTTTATTGTGTTTGTTTGGACATTTTTCATTTCCTTCTTCAGTTACATGGAAAGGGGGGGGCGAGGGGTTTAGTGTGTGTGGGGGGGGGGCGGGGGGGTGATTGGACGGGGTAGAATTGTTGATTTTAATCCATCTGTGGCGTCCCTTTGGTCGTAAATATACCCAACTTTTAGCCTTGTGCTTTACTTCAGTTCCCGCTTAGTATGACTGTGCGGTTTTCTCCAGTTCCATCTGTAGATGCTTGTAGTTGATTTCCCTCATTTTGTGGCTCTCTTTATCTAACCGTCCATCCACTCCAACTCCCTCTTTGCTCTGTCCGAAGCGCTGAACGGCCCAGAGTGACCAAGATACCACAAACTTCACTCAGGAAAACGCTCGTCCTCTGGTGAATGCCCCTTGGCTTTAATTAAGGCTCTGCATCGGGTGTGGATCAGTAAATCAGGAAATGAATAATATCCCACCGATTTGTCTTGCTTTGTGACATCCGTCGGAGTTAATTGTCAGCCATCAGGAATAATGATAATGGACACCGTTGCAATAAATTATGAGCAGGAGTGAGAGGAAAGCTGCCGAGAAAACTCTTGATAAATAGCCACAGGCTTTTATTGATTGATCAATGGGAAACAGATGTTTGATTAGGATTATTTATGAATGATTCTGCCTTACTAAGTCGTAGGTATAAGTGGTGGTTAAGTAGGGAGGCAATCATATTCTATTTAGAAAATGGAAAGGGGGCCAAACTCCATAAAATAAGACGTTTCCCAAAACAATTCTGTCGTTTTTGATGATGGAAAGCCCTTTGAGAATACAGACCTGAAACACTGCTAAATATGACAAGGTTATGGTGTGTGCCCAACATGTAGATAGAACTAATGCCATAAAGGCCTTGGTGAGTTCTCTGTTAAATCATTAGTGGCTGCCCAGAAGCGAGCAACAATTGCTGCCAACAAAGACCAGCTGAATCTCAACCGACCGTGAAATCCAGTAATACGGTGTTTTTATTTGACAAAGGTTTTATGAAATATTGTCGTTGAACGATGAAAAGCACGAACAGATGAGCTCTATGAATAACAGAAATACGAGGAAAGGAGGTGAAGTGTTGAGAAGAGAACCTGCAGGTACACTAACAGCTCATTAGAAATTTAAGAGTCAATAAGAGCTGTAATTAATTGTTAGCGTTGGGCGACACCTTTCGTGAAACAGCTCGGTCTAAGTTGTTAAAATCTGAAAATTATTCAAAGATAAAAATAGGATTTTGTCATTTTGATGAAATTAAACTGTAATGAAGTTTTTTCCCCAGTAAATTAAATATGTAGCTAAAATGACAGAGAGAGAGAGAGAGAGAAAGGGAGGATACTGGAAT
>NC_087214.1:52990409-53005409 GCF_015104395.2 Macrobrachium nipponense
AAATGAATGATTTTTATCAGAAACTTCCAGTAGAAAAGAATTTTTAGTGAATGTGTAGAGCCATTCAAGTCGGAGAGGTTAAATAAAGAACAAAATATAGTTACATAAAAGTGAATGCATCTACCTGATCATCCTACCACAGTGTTCACGGCCTTCATGCAATTGCTACATTGAAAGCAGAACAGCAATAGGAAACCTGAAGAAGAGATAAGGACGACAATAGTAAATTATTAAATTTAAAAATATCTATCTATTTTTGCAACAGAAACGTTTCAACTGCGTTGTTATGCATTTATTACGATGGAAATTTCAATTACTGTAATAATTATTGAGTAAATAAATAGGAAGTGATAAATGGAAATTTTAATGACCTGCTCGTGGAGTATCTTCAAAGGTGTACTATATTTTGAAAAAAAATATTTATTATTATTATTATTATTATTATTATTATTATTATTATTATTATTATTATTATTATTATTATTATTGTTTTTTTTTTTTTTTTTTTTTTTTTTGCTCTATCACAGTCCTCCAATTCGACTGGGTGGTATTTATAGTGTGGGTTCCGGGTTGCATCCTGCCTCCTAGGAGTCCATCACTCTTCTTACTATGTGTGCCGTTTCTAGGATCACACTCTTCTGCATGAGTCCTGGCGCTACTTCAGCCTCTAGTTTTTCTAGATTCCTTTTCAGGGATCTTGGATCGTGCCTAGTGCTCCTATGATTATGGGTACAATTTCCACTGGCATATCCCAGATCCTTCTTATTTCTATTTTCAGATCTTGATACTTCCCATTTTTTTCCCTCTCTTTCTCTTTTCAACTCTGGTGTCCCATGGTATTGCGACATCAATGAGTATTATTATTATTATTATTATTATTATATTATTATTATTATTATTATTATTATTATTATTATTATTATTATTATTATTATATTATTATTATTAATTATTAATATTATATTATTAAAAGTAATTGCTGCCTCAGCTGCATTAATTTTATACAGGTTCTTCTCTATTTTTCTAATTATTGCTTTCTCATTGTTGTTTAAACTGGTGAGCAACGCACCGAAGGTTGACATATCTCAATTAGGTAGAACGATTGGATTTTATTGGTAGAAATTCAGTCGGGGTAGTCAAATTTTCGGGTATATCCCGTAGAGTTTATTACAGATAGAATTGATGTTAAATTCTATTTCTTTTCTATTCTTTCTATTCCTTTCCGGACGTTTCGTCTGAATAAACCTCAGACATCCTCTTGGGCGGAGGTGTGTGAGGATGCTCTGAGGTTTATTCAGACGAAACGTCCGGAAAGGAATAGAAAGAATGAAAAGAAATATAATTTAACATCATTCTATCTGTAATAAACTCTACGGGATATACCCGACAATTTGACTACCCCGACTGAAATTTCTACCAATAAAAACCTCCAATCGTTCTACCTAATTGAGATATGTCAACCTTCGGTGCGTTGCCTCACCGTTTAAGCAACAATGAGAAAGCAATAATTAGAAAAATAGAGAAGAACCTGTATAAAATTAATGCAGCTGAGGCAGCAATTACTTTTAATAAAACATGTTTTAAAAGATGGGTTTACTTCCAGCATATTATTATTATTATTATTGTTATTATTATTATTATTATTATTATTATATTATTATTATTATTATTATTATTATTATTATTAATGCTTCTTTGTTATGAAATTACCGCATTCATGACGCCCTAAACTAAGTCTTCTTTACTTTTTTTAACTATCTACAAACATGCTACTGTACTATTCAATTTATTGTATGTATTTGAATAAAAAAAAAAAAAAAGAAATATGGCGTTCTGTCGCCAGCTTTTCACCAATATTGGTCAGGAGAAATACTTTGTCATCTCTCGAATGAAAGTGATGATTCTTGTATTTGCAGTTAAAAGCTTCATTTTCACACTTAGTTTATTTTTTCTTGATTCACCCCCGCCCCCCCCCCCCTCCATCAAAGATGATATTAGACAATTTAAAAGGTCAATATTGATTATTATTGACGCTAATAATAAAAGTTCAAAATGTTAAACTATAAACAGTCAAGGCACAAGTGAAAGACTCTTCATATTCACAATTACTTTCATTAGTAATTATTGTTATCATATTTTATTCCATTATTAGAAAATCCGTGAGATCAGGATATTCATTCTCTTGTATAGGTTTTTGCTCAGTTTCAATGGCTGTTTGGAAAAAAAAAAATCATTCACAATGCAGTTTTAAACTCAGGTGTCATTATTCAGTGTTGCAAAGTTGGGTTCCCATCTGACATTTCTCAAAGTAAAATTCTGTATCACATTGCAGCCATTTTCATTCAATAACTCCAAATTCTCGTGTTAACATGAACTTGCAGAGGAGATCGTTGGTTTCTCGTCTAAGTTTTTATATTTTTGTTATTGTTTTTGTTTGCTTAGCTCTTTCATCTAACCCATTTTTATTTCTAGTTTTTTTTGTTTTAGTCATTAGTTTTGTTTTTCCATTCACCTGCCATTTCTACCTAACCCTGACAGCGAATCAAAGAGAGGATTGAGGAGAGAATGTTCTTCTCTCTCTCAATTACCGACTCGACCTTAAAGTGGCGTTGGAGGCTGATGTTTCCCTCCGGAATTCTTCTCTTGATGAATCGGGCAAAGAATTGGGTTTCAAGTTGCTGTCGCCCTACAGAAGTGTCCTCCCGCAATGGGCAATATCCGTTTGTCTGCGTTTGCAGCCTTTAATAAACTATTCTAAATTGACCTATTGAAAAGGTCACGCAAAAGGTCACCATTTACATAAGGTGCATGTTTCGTTTTTATCAAGTTTCATGCCATATTTTTCATCTAGTCTAAAAATTAATAATTTGAACATCATAATTATATTCCTCTCCTACCATTCCTTGACTTACATACGAGTCATTAGACTGCTGAGCTCTTCAATATCTCTGCTGACATTTTTTCATTGTAACACTCATACGCTCGTGCACACGCCTGCATAAACACGTAAAGTTACAAGCATGCTATTCTCGTTCCAGATAAATGTCGAATCTCTCTCTCTCTCTCTCTCTCTCTCTCTCTCTCTCTCTCTCTCTCTCTCTCTCTAGTTTAGTCCTAAAATGCATTGCAATGATAAATACGCTCAAATGTTCTCCATGAGTCTGAATTAAAAAGTTACTCACGATTCACATCAGAATCATAGAATATTTCTCCTACATTTAGAACCGCCTGCCGAAGCACAAACCAAAATATATGACCTATTTTAGACACGTTACCTTCGGAGAAAATAATCCCTTTTAGAAGTTTATGACGCAAATACTCATTATTTGGTCCCGAAAAGTCAAATAAATTTTGGCTTAGTCCATTTTTTTAACAACCAATATAAGCTGCCAGTGACGCAGATAATTCTGGCTGTCTAAAATTAATGATTATTTAAAACTACTCTTTGTGCTGTCCCTTTTTATTCCCTTTGCCATCTAAATAGTTTATTTTTATATTTTGCGAACAGATATTTCGCTATTGTTACTAATAGATAGCGAATTGAAACAATGTTCAATCCGCAGCCTGTGGTACATGTGAATGTTAAAGAATATTGTTTTAATTAGAAAGAATTCGACGAGTGTCACCAAACTGATTTATTGATCTTGAATAGAATAGAAGGGAGTTTTATTCATTCTTTTATACGAGTCTGCATAATTCTGGAATTAATTATATATCCATAACTCTTTTCAAAAGTCTTCCGTACTTGAAATAAGCTAAATTTTTATCCAGCAGAGATTGGCATTAATCTACAAAATTACGTTCGGCGATTGCATTGATTTGAGGGCTGTGAAATTTTTTTGTTTTTATATTATAGTTCATACACGATGCAGAAAAAAATACATTTACAGTCATGTCTTCGTATCATTCCCGTAATAAACTATTGTTTATAAAGTTTTATTATATCATGTAAGAGTAAATCTAACTTTATTTTCTTTTATGAAAGCAGGATTTTCTGAGGTAACAGATTTCCGAACTTATCCAAATAATAACTTGGATTGCAAAGTTCAAAGACTTGTATCCCTCCTCTGATGTGCCATGGGATTTTCTGCTTATTTCAGTTTTCCTTGTGTATCGCAGGCGGCCTTGAACAGGGAAAGTAAAGTATATTGGGATGACAGACACAATTTTGTTCTCTAGCATAACATTTCCAAAGAGCAAAATCATCACAAATTCAGTGACATGAATTTTTTGGAACTAAAACTCGATATGCTAGAAACTTTTAAAACAAGAAACTTCGCTTATTTTCAGAGCCTTGGCATTTATAATGATTATTATTCACTCTAAAGTAAATAACTGTCATTCTTAAACATCTGTTCTCGCAAGTCCTTTTCTCGTTAAGAACAAGGAACAAAGTGAAAGGGATTTTCGTTCTGATGTTAACCTTGCGTTGTTTTCGAGAAGCAGTCATGATTGAAAGACCAGTTGCAGGATGTAAGAGAAAGATCGATATCCACTTAAAGCACTTTTTTTTTTCAGATTTTTATTCCACTTCTGTCTGAAGCATCAGGATCAATAAAATGATTGGTTACCGTTTTCCGGTTTAGAGGAGAAGGAAATAAGTTCTGGTTTCCCGATATTGTGAAACAAGACAACTCAGAACATCTGGATCTCTTACTTGTAGTTGCGTGTCAGCCATAACTTTCCAGAAAGGTCAATCTGAATCCATGGAACAATGACTGAGGTCATCACCTTCCATTCTGGCTTTTTATTATTTCCAAGAAACCTTATTTTGGAAAATAAGAATAAAGGAAAAATTTTTAAATTTCGTTTTAAGGCATTAAATCACAACTTATGCTGCAATGTGCAACATGAAATCAATTATGGAAAGAGAAAGAACAAATTACTTGCAATACTGCATTTGCTTCTGAGTGAATGTCAGCAAACTTCTCGAAACTGAACAGGAGTGGATTCTGCACCATTTCCTGAATGGTGGTTTCTCTACCTCACCGGAGTACATAGTTTCCGCGGATTTGAAGGAGCTAAATGTATGCTTACACTTGGTGGCGTCAGTTCACCTCAAGTAAGAGCACTGTAGACATTACTAAAAAGGTGTTTGCAGAGACCCTGCGGCTACTAGATGCTCCACTTTTTAGCCACTTGCTTTACCTCCGTTCCCGATTCCTTCTTTAATCTTGCTGACCAACCTCTAACTATTACATCTTACTGTAGCCATGTGGTTCTCTCTCTCTCTCTCTCTCTCTCTCTCTCTCTCTCTCTCTCTCTCTCTCTCTCGATTCCACTTTTAGATCCTTGTAGTTCATTGCTATTATTCATGGACTATGAATCTTGCTGTGCCAACTCCTTTACACTGTCCTAACTGCTGAGAGCCGGAAGTGCCCCAGTGCTTGGCTTGACAGCCAAAATTTCATGAAATCGTATCAAGAAGCCAAGCAGTCAAATAGGAACGGAACTTAATGTATACAAATATACAACAGGTTCAATGAGAAGATAAGGAATCAATTCATTAACGTTGATGAATCCACGAAAGTATTTTTTTCCGATATGTAAGTTCTGATTGCTAGTGTAACCAGTAGGTAGTTTGAGAGAGAGAGAGAGAGAGAGAGAGAGAGAGAGAGAGAGAGAGAGAGGGTTGGTATTATGTAATTTGTTCTTGTAACGCGACATTTAAGCACCTCTCTCTCTCTCTCTCTCTCTCTCTCTCTCTTTCTCTCTCTCACACACACACAGACATTGAAGAATAACGATAAATTTCTAGCATTTAAGAGATTCTAGTACCATCTTTTTTTAAGTGTTGCCAATGACGAGCGACGAAACGATTGCCATTATTCGACACGTGTTCTCAGTCTTGCTTGTTTAATAGGCGAAGTTCAGATGTGAACAGCGTCTTTCGTATCCAATTCGGCTGAAACGAAACTTAACCCATTGGAATCGCTCCATCACTGATTGCGTTTGTGAAATCACTTCGGATTGGAAATATTGATGATGGTTGCGTGAGAGAGAGAGAGAGAGAGAGAGAGAGAGAGAGAGAGAGAGAGAGAGAGAGAGCCCACAAAAGTAAGGACAAGTATAGCTTTTAAAATAATTGAAATTCTAGTAGGATGTCAGCTGAGTATATTCCGCGAGTCTGTAATCCTTCAAAATATCTGTTATAAAGCACAGAAAAATGAAAAGTATAAGCTTCAAGCCAATCTATCCCAAGTACAGCGAAAGAGAAAAAGAGGAAGTATTGCATCGGTGCTCATATGGTTTGGGTTTTGTAAGCTGAGATATCACTTGAAATGGAAAGGACGCGAGAATGTCTTTATTGATTTCATTTCTAATATTAATGTGTCATTGATATTTCTGTTGGTTCCGATTCGTTTTTACTTGATCATTGACTTCCCTCCAGTGCAACTTCTGTTTTCCCATAAAGTACTTCATATGGTCATGCCTACGTTCTCGTTGCTTCCAACATTTTCCTCTTATTATTGTCTTGTTGATTTAGATAATCATGCACTGCATAAAGTTCCATAATATTCTTCTTTTCCCTTCACTAAACCCCTTCTTTCCATTTCCCCATCGTTATTCTGTTTTTGCTTTCTAAGGGCGTATAACCTCTAACTCGCCTTACTAACTTTTAGTCGTCATAAAACACTTCTCAGATTCCGTCCCTCCACTCTGGTTTCTGTGAACTTGATCATTTCTTCACACGGTATTCGCACTTCTGTGACTGCGGATCTAAATCTTCCTCGAAAACCTTCTTTTAGACTCAATTTGACTTCAGCGGAGTGACAGTCAGGGTATGAGTATTGCGTAACCAGTTTTCCACGATAGACTTACGATTATAATTGGTTTGAAAACTTGGATCTCCCAATAGTGGAGTCCCTTTTAGGATTCTCTTCATTTAATTTGCCTTCAGGGAATCCACAGCAACCTGCTAAGTGACGTTTATCTTACTCATGTCTGGAATTCCAGTTCCACACGACGACTCTGCTGGAAGCAGCCTGAGAGGCTATTGTTTATTTGCCTCCTTTGCAGAAACTCTACGTTCTCGACTTTCTTGTCTCTCAGTTTAATCACTCGTTCAGAAAGCGACAAGTTTGTTCAGCAAATGACGAAGATAACTTTGCATTCGGAGATTTAATAATTTATTGGATTGTTCCAGTGTGTTATCATTGTAAAATGAGTAATAACTTGCATCGAACTTACAACAAAAACAGTACGGTGCCCCGGTCTTTTCGATACCCTTAAGTTCCCAATGCCACACACAGAAACACTATTAGCACCTCAGTGGCGTGGTTGGTATGGTCTTGGCCTGCCACCTAGGTGGCCGCTAGTTCATATTCTCGGGCATTCCACTGAGCGGTTAGAGATGTGTATTTCTTGTGATAGAAGTTCACTCTCGACGTGGTTCGGAAGTCACGTAAAGCCGTTGGTCCCGTTGCTGAATAACACTGGTTCCATTGCAACGTAAAAACACCATACAAACAAACAAACAAACATACAGAAACACTATTGAAAAAAGATACACATTATATTTTATACATAACTAAAGTCTTGCAAGTATAACCGATGAGAATCAATACCATTGGCCTGTATCAGTGAATATAACTGAAAATAAACAGTGTACATATATTTGGATAATTAAAATGTGGCTTTTACCAACAGTTTGGCACTAGAAATATAATTTCCAATTTCACGCTCAACGTACAGGTAAGAAAAAATACATTTTTGATGCAGATGAATTTTCAGTGGAAATAATGTCGGGAAACTATTTTTTAAGCTTCGTGAATGAAAATTGTCACTCAAAAAGACTACATGTTAACAGCGTCATGATATTTTAAAGAATGTTAAACAGCATTAAGATCATACCCGGAATAATAGGATTCATTTTTTAACAAATGTTTTTACATATTTTTTCCTAAATCGATGGTTTTCTTGTCTTGATGGGAATAAAGAAAGCAGTAAATAAAAGTAATTTCGTTGTTTTGTAAGAAATAAAGGGATTTGACTTTTCCATGAAAAACTTTAATAACGAATTGGAATTCAGATAAGTGATCAGGGAAATTATACGAACTGAAGGTCGCATAGAAAATTATGTATTTAGTGATGATTTTAGTGATTGAGTTAAGATGCAGTTAATGAAGATGATAGTCCCGCCATCTGATTAAATCACTTGCCAGAAGTAAGAACGATGGAGCGTTTTCTACGTGAGAGGATTGTTGTCGGGTGCCACAAAGAGAAAACTGTTGTTTATTTTGAATGATATAAAGTATTTTACATTCACGGAGGTCAACTCGTACCTAGTGGATGATCCAGGAAGCCTTTTCTTGATCGTCTCTCTTGCTTACAATGATGCTGTGATAAAACTTTGGTGTCTCGCTTCGAATGCGAAGAAGATAATTGCTGCGGCGCACACGCGTTTTTAATCTGTACATGATTCATGAAAATGTGAATAAAACATTTTATTTTCAAGAACTGTTATCATGTTTGTTGCAACCTTCTCTGCTCTGAAGTGGAATATCAGTTATTAATTATACGAAATCCATCAGATTAAATTTTTATTTGAATCGTCAGAAAAAAAACACACACACCCAATGGTCAGATCCTGTTTTAATAATATCTAGATGTCGGAGAGGAAGTCAAGATTTAATTACTTTTTCCAGGAATCGTTTGTTGAGGCCAAATGAGATTTTCGCTAACTCCTAAAAGTCTGCTTAACTTTGGACCAAGTCCCACTGCAATGGAAAATGATGAATGTGTTCAGAAGTAAGTTAATACTTAGGCATAATTTCAGAGCTGAAAAAGAAACCAACTTTGGCGAAGTAAGAGGATATCATTAACTCGCAAAGTGGATGATAAGCGTATTAATTTAAAGGGTAATAATGAACGTTGTTGCTAAGGAGAGACTTGAATAATCTGAAGCAAATCCAATTGTGATATATTGTGTGAGTGTGTGTGTTGTGGTTTCTTCAAGGTATTGCTGAACCGAATTCAATCCTAGAAACTCTTTAAATATTTATATATTTTAAAAATTTATTTGTTCTCAAATGTTTATTTTTTTTTAAGTTTCAAAGCTCAATATTGACCTGTTGTCATTATGGGATATGGTAGATCTATGTAATAGTGACGCATCCTGTATTTAAGAACAACCCGAAGTTTGTCATCCCATCTGCCGAGGCTGCGGATATAAGTTCATAAATAAATCCTCGCAGTTTTCAGCAGTTTTCGAAAAAGAAAAATGGTTTGTTTTACCACGAAAAATTTCATGATAATTAAGTGGTGGTGGCAGAAGCCTCACGACACTGAAACACTTTAAGGTGAGTTGACAGTAGGCTTCACCCCACGGTGCATATGTAAGACTCATGACCAACTCCTCCCAAATTCTTGTTAGCACCGCCTAGTGGACTGCTCATTAGGGTGTGTTAGTGGCGTGGCGTGACTCTTGATGAGCAGTCCAGTAGGCGGGGCTAACAAGAATTTGGGAGAAGTTGGTGATGAGTCTTATGTTTGCAGCGTTGGGTGAAGCCTAGTGTAAACAAAATCACCTTAAATTAATTCGGAAGGTTACACGAAAGTTTTCTACTGAGGCCTTTCAATGATTTATCCATTGATTTATTTCTACATTTTGGTATATTTGTCACAAGTAACTTTTTGTTATCTATTATTGTTGTATCATATTTTAAACAACTTTCGTCCTCATTTCTTGGAAGTTGTCGAAGTTATTCAAGATTGAGTTCAAACGTAGGGATTGGCATTGCTTTCAGTTACCGTTTCAACATGTGCAATAATCCTCCTACTGACAGATGAAAGTACATGACTGCTGCTCTAAAATTTGTTTATGCTTCCAATATCATAATTTGGAAAGCAATCAATTTTCTAAACATAAGAACATATTTTTTTTTTTATTGTAGATGGTGGGCTTCAGGGCCATTAGTTGTCATATTTGAAATATTTGCCTCCTTTTCATAATGGTCTTGTGTTGGCAGCGTTCAAGTTCCTCTCTGTAATTGTCGAAGGTTTTGTTGTTAAATTCCACTGGACAATAGCGATTCTAAGTTGCTTATGAGTAAATGCCTTTGGAAAGAGTCCACCAAACTTTGGCACTTGCCAACAGCAGTGCTGCACTTGTATATTAATATTGTTAATAATAGTTGTATTATCAAACGCATATGTCTATCCTAACAAAAAGTTTATAAGCTTTGCAAATGGTTATTTTCAGTTTTTCTATTTTCTCTGGACATAAACTTGTTTGGGGATAGGGAGGGGATCGGGTCTCTCCTGGCACTGCGGTAACATAGGTGGGACTTTGCAACTTTCATCCTTGTGTCATTAATTTCGAAGCTTTGTCTTCAAATGTCTTGGGTAAACTAAAGAGAATGTTCAGAATTTCAGTTTTATTACCATTGAAAAATTTCAGTATCGAGCAGTTGCGCAGATGGAACATTCCACAACCACATATTCAAAGTATATATGAGTTATAGTGGAAGCATTACTATAATGGAAAAACCTTTTCTTTTCATCAGTTTGTGATGAATGGAATTTTAGAATATACTTCAAGGTTTGGGTTTTTCTGTATAGATAGTTTTCGATCCAGGATGAGGTCATGATGTCAACACGGAAGTCGGCCATGTTGTAGGTCAGTTGTGTTGAGCAAAGGCGACGCATGCAGTCAGGATGAAAAACGGTTTTTCGTTTTTTTTTTTTTTTCGAAATTTGCAATGATATTGTACCTATTAATCCTTAAAATATGGTAAACAGTTGCAAGCGTGTTTGGGTGGGTGCCACATAGGTTTCTTGAACAGAGACGGCAATCGTATTAATCAGTCAATGCTGTTTGAGAAATCAAGGAGATGAAACTCAAAAATTAATGAAAGAAGGAGATCACTTGGATTTCCAGGGTAAACATAAAAAGGGCTCAGCCATTTTCAGCCGTCAATACATACGGAAATCTGGTCCAGATCACTTCATTAGTGGTGATTGTCATTAAGTGTTTTTTTTTTTTAGTGTGATTAGTGGTAATGGTGAATAATTAAAGAAACCTAAGGCTTAAATATTTCACAAAGTAATTCATTAAAAGCCATTGCGTTCTGAATTATGTATTTTTAAAACAGATATTAAATATTAAAAGTGCAAACAATGGCTAGTGTTGTTGAAAATTTCCCCCCGTCTGAAGGTCCAGCAAGATCAGGTTGGGTTTTACAATTTTATTACGATAATATATGTAAATTTAACAGAATACATGAACTGAAAGGCAGACTCGTGCTGACGGACAACTTACAAAAGGAAATCAACAACAATAAAACAATGGACAACGAAGTCCCAAATGAACGCAGGGACAAGAAAAAAAGAATGGAAAATCCCATGAAATCAGTCTCTAAAAGTGTCACTCGCAAATAAGCCTTATTTGTGCAACATTTCCCCTATTCGATTTCTTCAGTATCGACAATCACATGAACTACAGTATTTCTTATGTCCAAAATCGCATTCACCACTTAAATCTATGGAGGGATATTTATTCAATCGCACCTCAAAGTGTAACAAAGGTAATTATCCCTATGTTTACTTCGGTAAACTGTCGCTCCGATGCGAGCTGGTCCAATATGTAGTTGCTTACATCATTAACCAAATAGTCCACGACATCTGGTTACGTAACTGCAGGTAGCAAATCTAAATGAGAACTCTATTGTTCAGGTGTCAACTTGTACGGGTCTTTGCTATTTACAGGTTGATTTTTATATATCTTTCACGCACTGCAGGCTCCATAGACTCAATGTAATCAATCTTCCGTTTGTGAATTGTCCTTGCTTGCCATTTTTCGTGATGTGGTTCATAATTCCTTAGAATAACAACGAAGTTTTATATTTCCTTTGTTTACAATGCTTGACCTAAAAGATGGCTGCGGCTTATCAGGTGCTCGTCTGCTGTGACGTCATATGAAAACTGTCTATATGTGTGGAAGGCTTTTTTATGGAAGACGCACAGGGCTTGTAACTTGTTGCTGATATTTTGTGCGATTTCCTCATTTTTTCAAAGCAGCATAGTGTTAAAATATTCAAAATAATCGCTATTGAAATGAGGGTAATAAATTGGTATTTATAGGTAAGCTGGAAATGGAGGACGCAACCGTTAAGTGTTTTGAAATACGGGCGAGGAGGACATTTATCCAAATTCGAACAATTTTGGGCAGTTTGGGGCCACAGTCAACGGAGGTACCTGGGGTCTGGAGGTACCATTGGTGACTTGTACCTTACATGTTGCAGGGACGTGAAGAATGCGTGTCAGAACGGTATTACATTTTATCAAGACACCCTAAGAGGGATACGTGTTATTGATTCTGAGAAAATGACTAATGGAATTACTGCCAAGCACGCTGAATGAGAGATGATGTTATCGCTGAACTAAAGCAATTGCAGTTTCCTAGGAGTTTTATCTTTGCTTGAATAAAAATGTCGAATAGTTCGCTTCCTACTGCAGCTTTGGAATCCTTTGATCTCCAAATAAAAAGGTTTAAGATAAACGGCAAATTCATCCTTCGCGTCTCTTGGATTTCAGGTGCATCGGAGGGGGGGTTTCATTTTCTGTTGCCCCCCGTCTTATTAGCCTATTTGTTACGTTTTTCCTATAACTGCCTCTCCAGGAGGCTGATTTCCCTTTGGAGCCTCTCATAGGTTTCTAGTTGACTGATTTATTCATAAAGGGTTTTGAGCAGAAGATTCAAAGAAGGAAGGAAGGAGTTATAAACGCAAAGACCAAGACTGCCCAAACTTGGTTAGTAGCCATATGTTACGTAAACATGAGGCCATTGCCACTGTATCCCTGACAAACATTCTATTGCCCCGAATGTAATATTGGTGTTGAATGCTATAAAGGAAAACCTTTTTTAAAATCACTGCATCTTTCATACTGATGCACAAAAAGGGAACAGGTCTTGTGGGATGAAACTCGCAGTGGGCGTGGCTCTGATGAAATTATCATTATTAATTATATTATTCAGTAGAAGATGAAGCCTATTCATATGTAACAAGTTCACAGGGACCATTGACTTACAATTCAATATGGTGTTCATAAGGACGAAGCAAGAGTAAGTAAAGGGAAATATAGAGGGAGATGATACCACTTATTAAAAAAGAAAAGAATAATTAAGAAGTATATAAAAATGTATTAAAATGCATTGTATTTTCGCTTGAACTCCTGAAGTTCCAACTTCACGACATCCTCTAGGATGCTGTTCCACGGTGAGACACATTTACTTCATAGTGGTGCTGCTGTTCAGCTAATCTGGTTGCTCTCGGCAGATAAAAGGGACCAGGGATCAATTGTAAATATATGCGAAAGTTTCTGTTGAAATACAACTTATAAAAAAGTTACGATAAAAAGAGAGATCATTAGTCGCTGGTTCAAGTCATAACTCCTACATTAGGAAACAGAAAGACACCACACGAAACACTATGTCTAAAAGAGATAAATCTCGGAGCAGAAAAACAGACACCCCACACCGGAGAATAATATTCTATTAAATGACCTCAAAGAGGTTGCTTTGATGTTACCACTGCTGTAAATAGAATATGAGGCCTTACGAAACAGTGTCTAACTTTCAATGTGGAATTTGCTAAAACTTTCATTAGATGTTTTTCAAAAGTAAGATGCGAGCCAAAAGTTACACTAGAATAGTTAAAGCTTCAGACTCATTCGGCAAAGTCCCATCCATCTGAAAGGGAGGTGGGGTTGAGAGAAATCTGTACGAGATCTGCTGATCAATAGGTGTTTTCGTTTTTACTGGAGTTCAGGCTCATGTCCACCGACTACACCATTCCCTGATCCGGTCCTTGTTACGATTTAGGCAGAAGGCAGCTTCATTTCTCATAAGTGGAGACTTCACTACGCCTCAAGTGTTGCATTAACGGCATACTGAACAATCTTGTTTTCCAGCTCAACAATCATATCATTGCTATACACTAGAAATTGCAACATACTGGGAGAGGTGGCCCGAGAAAACAGTTACAATGAATTTCTGAGGGCGTTTTACATAAAGGACGACCACGACCTTTGCGACCAGGTCCGTCCATGAGGATGACGTTGTTTGATGTAAAGGTCATAGGTCGCTGTGGTTCCTCCCCCCGTTTTCCTTCACTCTCTCCCAGTACAACTTGCTCTGCTGTGCTCAAAGGAGAATCCGTGAAGAAAGAGAAAGATTTAGATTCACTCTGGGCATATTTCCATCCTCATTCCAAGGAGTGGTTTGAAGGTCTTGCCACCAGTTGTGGGCGAGACGGTCAAGGTCATCTCTTGGCATTCCCAGTCCTTCCTCTCTCCTCCGGACCCTCTGTTGTGACACTCGCATTGCTCAGGAATACGGGAACGGCTCCAGTCGTCTTGTCTTCGAGGGAGAAACAAAGGATCGATAGAAAAAAATAGCTCCAATTGAGAGACAATGATTAAACGTAATAATATTTATCAAATGTTAAATACAGTATCAATATAATTAATCTTTTTATTTTTGTCATTTTCAGGATGCGCTGCAACATCTCGGTATTGGTGAGGTTGTTACCATAAAATATTTTATTTTTATATATATAATTTTTTTTTAATTTAGTCAGTTTTTGTTATGTTGTCTTTTATTTTTTTGTTTAAAAAGATTGCTCCATTTTCTTTTGAGGTTTTCCTTTTTTTTGCTGTTAAAGTTTTTGTTAGCTGTTTTTGATTAGATGTGACTGACGAGTTCTTCCATCATTTTGTTATTGAAAGTTTTTTTTGATAAACTTTTGCATTTCTATCTTATTTCTTGGCAAATCGTGGCCATATTATCAATATTCATTGAAGGCATCACTAGCAACTGCAAACACTTCGCAGCACTTCTCTGAATGCCCAGAGAGGTCTGAAGCATCTGAAATCATTTCTGAATGCGCGCGCGTTTGTATTTGAGTTTTCCATGTCGTAAGTAGTGCTGAGGGGTTGCATGAGTCATTTAAGCAGATTCAACTTCATCTCTGTCTTTTCCTTAACATTATCACGAGT
>NC_087214.1:53007909-53010409 GCF_015104395.2 Macrobrachium nipponense
TCCTTAATGAAACGTCATCTTTAGAAATTATTATCATCATTGTTATTATTATTATTATTATTATTATTATTATTATATTATTATTATTATTATTATTATTGTCTCTGATAATTCAAGTAGTTTATTCTGAATCACAACGAACTCTGTAACCATAAATATGACGAAAGCCCCACTTTCTCGTAGATGAGGCCAAAATCGGAAATGGAAACGGAGGAAAGAATGAGAATTTCATTTTCAGTATTTTTTAAAGGTCGTAATCATATTTACAAAAGATAATATGAATAGATTGTGCAAACAGAGATTTTTAAAGTTTTCTAAGAGAATGGCCAAGGTTCAAGAAGCAACACAATGCTGTTTAGGTAATATAAAGGTCCCAGCAAGAGAGAACGTGACATTGTATGAAAGCAACAAGGATTTCTAGAAACTATTGAGAACTGACTTACTAAAGACCCATTTTCGACAAACATTTAAATGTCACAAATAAGTTAATAAAAATAATCGTTTCTGTAAAAAATAGTGAAGGCGAGGAATAGTAAATAATGTATATAAAGTCTACTCTTTCTGGAGTACACAAGCTCTCTTATCTTGTAGAATTCTTCCCACTTTAATGCGATTGTCACTGAAAGATTTTAGACCTATTGCAAGAATGTGATGTAATTCTGCCTATTCCTTGGCTTTAGATATTATGCTTTACAGTGACAAGGATATCCAAAAGGTGTGAGTAATTCCTGAAGTTTAAGAGGACACTGGAAGTATTATTACAATCAACATTTATAAATCATATTGATACTTCAGGTTAAATGTTAGCCATCAGACTGATAACTATCACACAAATCTATAAATGATCTTGGAGGGAGGTCTTTCAATTAGATTCATTTCGTTAATAATTAAATTTTTATTAAACATAGAGTTTTCAAAACTCGACAAGAATTTCCTCAAATCGGAAACATTTCCTGCCACACAGACTTTGACATGATTGTAGTTAAGAAAAGAGATTAAACGCTGACACTGGATCGTGGAGAGTCAGCTGCGCAAACTGAGATCAGGTTTTGGAGATGTCCGCTGCCTCAAAACTGAGATCAGGTTTTGAGAGAAAGTGATTAATGTACATTTTGGACGGCGACTTAATTAAAAAGAAAAAAAAGTATTGAGAGAAGTGAAAAACTGTAGTGCAGTCCCCTTAGAGATAGATCACGTTTTGTATTCGAGTGGTAGGCAATAATCCGTCAGAAATTTACCTTTTCCGAGAGAGACTTTTCAAGAGGACTGAGGCTTCAGGTCTCTATTTTTGTTGCTCGACTCGTGAAAGAAAACTTCCTAAGCTATAAAGGCAGGAGGAAGGAAGGAGGGAGGGAGGAGGAGGACAGAAAAATAGAACGAGAGAATAAGACGGTATAGTAGGCGTTGGGACGTTGTACAGACGGCCAACGAAAGAAAATTGGCGTAGTTCCTTAATTCATTGTTCGTTAATGGAAATATTGCCATATGCAGATGCCAGATTATTTACTTAACAAAAAATAAAATTTCCTTTCAAAGGTGATATACTTGAAATAAATTACATTATTTAGAATAGAGTAGACTTATTCAACATAATAAAGATAATTATTTTGTGAAAGGAAAAGGATATACTGATGGGTCAACGATTTTCTAATTTTATTCTCAACTCTAGCTTCGTGACAGCATACTGAAGCCATTTTGAAGTTGCTTTGCTGCCGCTCGAGTCTTGACTCAGCATATTGTACTCCACTGGGGAGTTGCCATTTCGTCCCCTACAGCCGATAAACAATACATCAAGGCGTTAACATTCTTTTGAAAACGATGTTTAATTAAATTAATGTTGTCCTTTGATCAATAAAACAATAATTTGCATGACACATTTAGTTGGCCTAAATTGGAACTTCTGTTTTCATTTTCACACATGATTAGCCTAGGTCTATTTTCAGCAGTTATACTCTCTCGGATACGTAATATAAATAATGAATATATATATATATATATATATATATATATATATATATATATATATATATATATATATGTATATATATATATATATATATATATATATATATATATATATATATATATATTAATCTGCTTTATCTGATTATTCCCGTTATTCGCCTTTCTTCTTATCCTTTTTCATAATTGCTTAACATAATTAACTCAGACCTAGCTATTCAAAGTCAAAAAGCAATAAAAAAAAATCAAACGAATATAATTCAGTCTTCTTTTTTATCGTATTTCTTGCATATCATCCTGTTTCATTTGGACGCGTTGGAAAGCTGTGAAGTCAAAACTGACGAATACATTAAGAAAGGCTTACTTTCATTAAGGCTTTCTTAGGTTGATCTATCTGTAGCTATTCATTTCTTCTAAAATAGAAATTAATTCAAATTAGTTTCACATGTATACCTAGACCTCTACTACCATAAGCATATTATAAGTAGCTGAAAGGATAAGAATATGAAAAGGTGACGTTCTCGTTTCAGTTTATTTT
>NC_087214.1:53015409-53037909 GCF_015104395.2 Macrobrachium nipponense
CCTTCTTCCCATGCACTCTTGAGCCACTCGTTTTTTACTGGTTTTCAGATATTGCTCCAGTGCTTTGCTCTTGATGTTGATGCAGTTCCTCTATGCTTAGTAGTCCTCTCCTTCCTTCCTTTTGTGCTATGCATAGTCTGTCCATATTTGCACTTTGGGTGTAGAGCTTTGTGTATTGGGCATGTGTTTCTTAGTTTTCTGGTCTATGCTGCAGAGTTTCCAGCCTTCATTCACTCCACTATCTGTGTGTATCTATCATATTTCTGGCGTTGAGTTTTGACTTGTGTCCTTCATCTCTTGGTGTTTTATATCCTCTCCTTTTATATTCCCAGGTAATTGTATCCTGTCTCATATGTGTTTGGTACTATTCCCATCTGGTAGCTTCATCCCTTCAGTTGTTGTCACTTTTTTTTTTAAACCTTTTCCCCCCTCGTATGTTGACCAAGCACATTTTTCTATTACAAACTCCATCCTGATATCCCCTTATACAATCCTTACAGTCTGGATTAGGTTATCTATTCCTGATTGATGTTCTTTACAGTACAGCATGATGCATCCCATGAACATCAGATGGTTAATTTATGTACTTCCTTTCTCAGTTAGTACCCAGCATCCATACTCCTGCAGTACTTTATGGCATGGGAAAATCATGGCTACTATGAAGAGTTGGTTGGTTTGTTAGTTCTTTTACTGGTGTCGCAACGATGAGGTTATTGACGCCATTACGGAGAGTAGTGGGGACAGTGAGCACCTTGGATGATCCTCTCCTGATGTTAACCTCTGGCTGATGTTAACTTCTGCCTATTATTCCCACAGCGTGTAAGTATTGTATCCAGTTGCACATTACATTTTTTAGAAGCTGATGGGTGTTTTTCCCTCTACCCCAAATATTTTTTATAGCCATTTCTATTAACCACTGTGTTGAATCATATTGGAGGCTTTCTTGTAGTCAATCCATGCCATGCTTAGGTGGTTTTCCTTCTTCTCTTACTGTTCTTCATTTCCATTTTGTCAATCCGGAGCTTGATCTTTTGTGCCCCTACACTTCTTCTGCAGCCTTTCTGTCGGTGGGGCTGGTGTTTGTCTACTCTAGTTAGTTGTAGCCCTTCACTGAGATACTGTTAGTAAACTTCCACATATTGGTAGAAGGTGATAGGCCTGTAGTTTGTAGGCTATATTTCCCTTGTTCTTGTGTATTATTATTATTATATTTCATAAGCTCTCTGAGAGTCTAAGAGACTTCAATAATTCGACATGAAACAGTACCCAAGAAGTAAAAACCCCCAAAGGGCATTGTTCCTTACGCAAATACCCAAGCAGGAGACCAGAGTTGCCCTGATGCAGCCAAGGCAAATCAGCTCAGAACAACTGTCCTATCATAGATTATGATAACCCCTGCCCCTGGACAGCAAATGAGGTTCTTCACACCTTCACAGCAAGCTGACCCCAGATAGGAAGGGCCTCAACTCATAATACCTTCCTCTCCTGCCACTCTTTTCTTCTTAACCTCACCATTCAAAGGGAGAGGGACGCCTGTTGACAAAATAAATTTTTTCATAATTTTAGTCTTCTATGTCTATTTCTTTATTTTTTATTTATTTTTCATTGCGCTTTCAAAAGTCCTTTACTTTTTGCATGAAACTTTCCAAATTTTCTTTATATAATTTCTCTTATTTTTCTTGATTTTACTTTTCCTCTCAACTCCATGTTCTTCCATTTTCAGTTATCTGCCAATCAACTCATTTCTTCATAAACTTTTCTTCCATTTCGGGTCATGTATGATTGAACGACCGAAAATGACACAACCAACGTTCTTACTACCTATCGACCTGTTGATTTTGAAGTGTGAGGAAGTTTCCTGTAGGATTTTGTAACTTTTCTCACCCTCGGAAGTTCATTTCTCCCATCAAACGTTTGTTGCAGGTTTAACTTCACTCGAAAGCTGCTCCAAGAGTAATGCTCCGTGCTGGCATATGGCCGACTGAATCTCCAATATTAGCACCATAATTCTAAGTCACTGCTAACCATACCACGGACATTTTTATTGTAATGGCTTATCATTTATATGAGACGAAGCTGAAAGTCCCTGAGCCCAGGGATGCTATGTACCGTCCCTAAGAAGCTGAAACCCAGGTATAGTCCACTCATATAAGTTCATGCAAGTCTCAGGGCATGAAGCTGATTTCCATCCCCAACCCCTTTCTGGACTACGGGTCTGTATAGTGACGTAAGACGGGCACAACACCGAAACTTTCTACAGCAGGGTTAGGTAAACTAGTTGAACATTTGGCCAGTTTCGCACTTCCAGACACCTGTCATCCAGAAAGGGGTTGAAATGGGAAATCTCTCTCAAACAACCGGGCATCCCATGACCTTATATGAGGTGACTGTACCTTCGCTCTGCATGATTATAAAGAGGCTGTTGGTGAGATTTTAATAACCCATAGAATACCCTCCTGTACTGTTCCTACCAAGAGATTAACACCTGTCCACCAATTACTGTCAACGCTAGTTTATTATTATTATAGTTATTATTAATATTTTAATTTAGTGTAATAAAAGGCTTCTATGTCATTCAATTTGAATAGAGCCTTCTCCATGTGTTTTATAACCTTCCTATGTAAAGTTTCCTTGGGTCATATAAGAAGTTATCTTGAAATTGTTTAATTTTAATACAGTCAGCAGTGGGTGGTGTCATGAATCCTGTTGATTAGGCCTATGTGGCTATCTGCTTGTTTTCTAGGGGACGGGTTGGGTAGGGAATAGGGAGGTGAGTGGAGAGGGGGCTGGACTCGTGTATCCCCCCACCGGTGTTGCTGCTCTCTCTCTCTCTCTCTCTCTCTCTCTCTCTCTCAGAGTAATACGAGAGCTGAGAAAGCTGACCCTGACCCTCGCACTGTCCCACCTAACTTCCCCGCCACCGTTCTAGAACTAATCACCTGAATTAGTGTTCACCTGGATTCTCTAGGTTTACAGCTCTACCCGACACCAGAAACACTGATGCATCATATTATTTTTTATTAACTTTTACTTACAGTTCACATTGTCTATCTATAGATTTTACATCATTCTAGAAAATCTTTCCAAATGTTTTTTCACATATGAGAAGATTCCGCAAGGTGAAATTGGATAACCATATCGTGGATATAAGATTAGACAATTCCATAATTATGTATGCTAAAAAAAAAAGATAAAAATCAGTTTCAGGGAACAGGACCTCTCTCTCTCTCTAGCCCGTTTTAAAAAAAGCAGGTCTTTCCATCACACTGTGTTCCTTGCTACTCCCAAGACAAAAAGGGGTCATCTCACATCTTCGAGAGTGCCTGATGCCCTTTCTAGTTGAATTAACCACCCACCCATCCCCTCCAAAGCAAGACAGTGATCGCGATCTTATTTTAACTGTAGATTCGTGGGCGAACCAAGTGCAGAATTCTTCTAAAGCATTAAATGGTTTGAATCGTCTAAATCTTCTTCTTCTTCTTCTTCCCAGCTTTTTTTCCCATTTTTATATGGGGTCGCGTTTCGGATGAGCCGTTTACCATCTATTTCTATCTTGCGCTTCTGCCTCATCAATTCCCTCTCATGTTAAAATCTCCCTCTCACAGTCCTTCCATCTCTTTCCTTGGTCTGGTCCCTCTCTTTCTTCTTCCTCGCACCTCCACTCCCATAGTATGTCTCCCAGCGTGGTCCTCATCTCTCCTCAACAGGTGTGTCCATACCATCCTCAGCCTCCCCTCCTGCACTTTCCTTTGATACTTCCACCACCTTAGTTGACCCCCTTATGTAGTCATTTCTGATCCTATCCACTCTTGTTACCCCAGATCCACCTAAGCATTCTCATTTCTGCACATCCATCTTCTTCTGCTTCTGCTTTTCTCATGCTTGCTGTTTCCGTTACCATACAGCATTGCTGTTCTTACCACCGTCTTGTGAAATTTTCCTTTTTAACCTAAGCGGCACTCTTTTGTCACAAAGAAATCCTGAGGCCCGCTCTCCAGTTGTTCCAGCCTGCCTGTACCCGATGTTTTACTTTTCTTCTTATACTTCCTCCAGCGTTAACAAAAGCCCCAAATACTTTAAACTTATCAAAAACTCTCAATCCTTATTTGCTCTCCCCACCAAGCTGAATACTTTCTCTATCATCCCCCTCAGTGTTGGTACACATATATTCTGTCTTGGATCTACTTTATTTCTCATTCCTCTGTCCTCCAGTACTTGTCTCCATCTTTCCAATTTCACTTCCAGATCTTCCCTGCTCTCTGCACACAAAACAACAATATCATCCCGCATACAATATGTTCCATGGTACTGTCTCCCTTACTTCCTCTATTATAACATCATCACTATGTTAAAGATAAATGGGCTCAGAGCCGACCCCTGGTGTAATCCTACTCTCACCTCAAAACCTTCTGTCTCCCCAACACTGCTCCTCACTCTGGTAAATACATTCCGGTACATCTCTTGTATCAATCGCACATACTTCTCTGGCACCATCTTCTCCCTCAGGCTCTCCATACCTCTTGTCTCGCGACTCTGTCATAAGCCTTTTCAAGGTCAATGAATACCATATGTATGTCCCTTTGTCTTTCCCCGCCCCGAATTTCTCCATTATTTGCCTCAGACAAAATATACCATCTGTTGTTCCCCTTCCCTTCATAAATCCCATCTGCTCTTTACCTATTTGTACTACTTCTCTCAGTCGAGCATCTATCATCCTTTCCAGTATCTTCAAAGTGTGGGACATCAATTTAATGCCCCTATAATTACCACACTCTTGGACATCGCCTTTCCCTTTAAAAATTGGGTATCAATATACTCCACGCCACTCATTTGGTATCTTTTCCTGTTCAAGGATCTTTATCATAAGATTGTACAGTATATCCACTCCTTCATCTCCTAATGCTTTCCATGCCTCCACCGGGATCATGTCTGGTCCGGTTGCCTTCCCATTCTTCATCTTCTTCAGTGCATTTAGTACCTCTTGCCTAGAAAACCTCATTACCATGCCAATGTTTCACTTGCCCATCCTCTCTTATTAGTCTATTATTTTCTTCATTTAACAACTGTTCGAAATATTCTTTCCATCTCTTCACAATGTCTTCCTCCTTTCTAAGCACTACACCCTCTTGATGCTTTATTTGTTTGATGTGTGTTATATCTTTGGTGCTCTTATTTCTAGCCTTTGATAGCTTCATCATCTTCTTTAATCCTTCCTTTGTCCCAGCTCATTGAATCGTCTAAATATCTGTACAAAATAGCGCATCACTAGAGCGCATAAGCCTCTCTACACACTGCCATCCCCACACCTGGATCTTGGGGCACACTGTGGCACTTCCTGGGTGTTGAGTCGCCTCCTGCCTGTCCCCTCTTTTTTATCCTTCTTTCTGACATTTCTGAATGATACTCTTACACCAATCCTATCGCCCTCCTTTCTTTCCACAAAACTGAACCTTCCTGAAATGCACTGATCCAACCTTTGACCTACGCTGACCTTTTGACCAAATCTGATTTGTTCCTCCATATTTCCTCCGCCTTTCGGCTCTTTTTATGTCACATACATTACATACATAATTTATATGAACAGCTTTCCGCCTCTTTTTTCATCCACATTTCAATCCACTCTTCGCCTCCATAAGGGAGACGTTTAAAAGTGGGTGTCATCGATTTTTCGTCTGAAAGAGAAACCAATTGTTAGTGGAGTTTTTGGGTTAATTTTTAGATTGATGGCACCAAAAGAAAGGCTCATGAACAGTTTATGTGAACTTTCCGAGAAGAATCATGTGAAAAACGGCATTTGGCATAAAAAGTTAATTTGGGAGCTGTAGAAGGTTTGGTGATATCAGTGAATTGCTTGTTAGGGGAAATAGCGGAGCTTTTATTTAAAATAAAGTCTGTGCGAAGCAGTTATTCGTAAAACATTCTGAAATTAAATTCATTTCTTGACGGAGGATTGCCAGTTCGAGTAATTAAAACCGTCCATGTGGAGGAGTCAAATATAGTCAAGTTTAAAATAGTAGAAGCAAGAAATGCAGTAATTGATCTTAAACTAATAAAGGTGTTCTTTTTAAAAACAGAACCATTGTGCTCAGTAACAAGAACGTCTAAAAAATGGCAGTTGATTACTCACACCTTTTCAACAGTAAGCTTAATGTTTTTATGTTTGATATTAGCATATTCTGAAAACGAGTCTGTATCAAAATCATTTAAATAAATGAGGCGAAAGAGTCTTCAAATATATCTTCCATATAAAATGGATGGAACCTAGTGACATTCATCCAACATGCGCTCTTCCAGCGAGCACATGATGTTCTGTTCTTGTAAAAGGAAGCTCTTTATACAGATGAGATACTGATAGCACGGTTGGTGAGACTATTCATAACTAAATATACTGAAATATTCCATAGTGATTCGGACGAAATACTTAAAACTCTTCACTAAACAAAGATTATAATTATTGCAGTTTTAATTTTTTACGTGCTTTAGTTGATTCTTCTTTTCACATAAAAAAAATCAGTACTAATTAATGTTCGGACTATAAAAAAGAAATATGATCCGAACGATATATTCCGTAAAGTAATAGCGAAAAAAAGGTCATTATACGATCTCTTATAACAAGATGGTTTTTATAATTTGTGAAGAAAATAACTTTTACGCTTCCCTAATAATATGTGGGATATCATTATCATTTGAATATGTTTGAAAACAACCTATGCCATTTGAAAGCAATTCCAAGCCGAGTATTATTTTGTAGCCCCAAAAAACTGTCATAATTTGCTTGCAGTTAATGCAGAGTGTGCTTTTGGAATGATGCCTGATTTAGTTCCAAGTAGAAGGAACAAATACCAACATCCTAAATGAATATCGTTTTTCCATCAAGCGGGGAAGGTGGTTGTCATTATAGCATAGGAAAATCGACATAATTAGGATACCATTTATTTTACATTTAACAAATTACTAAGTGTTCGTAAAACTAATAAATTATGATGTTCTTATTAACTGTAACTAGAATCATTGAAGTAATTAGGGCACCTCCACACTACAGTAGCACATTTTATAAATACCCGTCAGGAACTCATAGCGCAAACAGGTTGAATAATATAAAGTCAACGGACTCATGGGGAGTCCTGACCAATGATTTGGACGATTATCCTGTATTTGCGAAAGCTTCGTTCCTCAATTACGGTTTTGCGGAGTCTGTTTTTACCCTATTGTGAGTGGATGCAATAAGTTGCCCATGCATTTATGAAGTGTTTTTTTTTTCTCTAAAGTGGACAAAACCTTTATATAGTAATTTTGTGTTAAGGAGCAAGATTTCAGTAACTTTAACGATGTGTTGTGAAACACTCGCGGCATCTTACAACTAGGGGCACAACAATCTTTGGGGGAGCGATATCATGGAACTTGTTCCATAACCTTGGCCAACACAATATCACATCACTTGAGCACTATGCATTACGTCAAGTGTAAAAGGAAGGCCACTTGGCAAGCCTCAACAGGCACAGTACCTATATATGACCACCAGTCACAAATGGCCATCAACAGATTTGACTAGGAGGTAAACCATAAGATTCAGTTGCTTGGCATTTTCTCCTTCGTGCCTTTATTTTGTCTTCGGTACATTCCAGTTTTCGTAGTAAGAGGCGCCACAACGAACTCTCGGTTGTTTAACTAATAGATCAACCATCGAGTCACGAGAAAAATTTCTATCATGTGATTTTATACCTGAAAATGCCACGTCATATTATTACCGGTTAATTAGATTATTTATTCCAGTTCATGGAGGAACGCATAGCAATAATATTCTCAGTTCTAATTATGCTTTATAATTTGTCTGTCTCAGGTGGAACGAGGACCTCTGGGTAATAGATGTATTAATGTATTCCCATTCACTCAATTCAGTTTTGTAATGAGTTCGTGAATAATAAATGTGCACTCCAGTTTTACTTCCTATTTTGGATATTTCATTTGCGTCCACTACAGGTTCATAATACACACACACACACACACACACCACACACACATATATATATATGTATATATATATATATATGTATATATATATATATATATATATATGTACTATATAATATATATATATATATATATATATATATATATATATTATATATATATATACATATATATATATATATATATATATAATATATATATATATATATATATATATATATATATATATATATGAGAGAGAGAGAGAGAGTTATTTTGTAAATAGCTAGTTCATATGTGATTCCTCGTAACGCTTCAAACTTTTCATGGTAAAGTTAGTCCTACTAAACGTACATTTGAGGAGCCTATTTTAGCAAACCCTGTATGATTATATAGCAAAATGTTCAGTGAATGTTTTCTAGTCACCTTTACGTATATTATGACAGTGGCTCAACATCTCCCTGGAAATAAAATCACCAACTGTCACGGAGATTACCCTCTTGAAAATTCGAAAGAGATACGTCAGACCCGAGGTACCTCTTCAAACCCGAGGTACCTCTTGAGACCCGAGGCGGAATCTCCAGTTACACGATACCGTAATGTCAATGAAAGTCTTTTTTGAGATCGTTGCTAGATGAAAATTCGTTTTTTTTCATTCTTTTTTATTTTACTTAAACTTTGCCTTATAAAAACGACAGCGGGTTCTCAATTGTAATTTTCAGATTTGCATCTTTCTGCTTTCTCGTAGTCATTGTCTTATATTAATCAGCTTTCTGTTTCCTCTTCGCCAATAGTCTTGATCATGCAACTCGCCCTTGCTGACGCAACCTTCTCTTTAGAGAATTGAAGTACAACTGTTCCACTGCAGAACCTCACAAACCAGTGTACAATTCAGAACAGATCTCGCCTCCACTTCGAGTAACCTTTCTTGTAACATGTTACTGGAAGGATGCGTACACTCTGCAGTCAAACATGTTTTAAACAGACATCGCCAACTTGTCGCATACACATCATAGGCTGAATACAAGTCAATGACTTTAGGTAGTTGTAACCAGTGCTTCACAACATTAATCCGGCATTTGCCAAAAGTTTGACTTCTTTAGAACCTGTTTGATATTTATTCGATAAGTTACCGACGAATGTATATGTCGTTGTTTTCTGTAGTGTGACCCCATAGGACAATAATAATCTTGAATACCACATTTTTCAAATAATTTATTTTCAAGCATCCTTTCATCCAGACTTCCAAATAACATGAAAAATTGTCTTTTTGTATTATTGAAATACTGATATAGAAATTTGATCAGTCCCTCAAACCATTTTTAAAGAGCGAGATATCCATCTGTGTATGGGACAGGTCTGTAAACGTGTACTATATACAATGATCTCAAAATGACTTTTAGGCAACAAAACAAGTAATAATAAACAACCATTATCTCAAGTAATTTCCTGAATTCTTGATTATTATGACCCAAGAATGACCTCATTTCCTATTAAATGTGTTGGCTTATCCACGTTTGTCATTTTCTCTCGACCAGGAAGGCACCAGGTTTAGGTGGAGGTAATTTCCCTTCAACCTCCTCAGCCGCATAGGCTCTTGAAGGCTTCAGTTTCCTTGCGTTATGGAGATTATAAGAGTGGGGAACTGGAAGCTTATTACAAAATATTGATTTGAATTAATTAATCTTTTTTGTCCATATTTGTTTCATTTACTTGATTTTCATACTTTGGAATTCTTTCCTTGCTCTTTTTTTTTCTGATTAGAACATTCTTCTTACACGAAGTAAATATGCCTGTCACATCCTTCGTGATTAAGAACTGCCATTTTTCCCAATCTCATCCTATTTCTTGTCTTCTTTGGTCCTGAGCTTTCTAGCTTCGGGTCCTCCTGATATACGGAAAAAATGTGTTGAACTTCGGGTAAATAAAGACTGGTTTTATTGACGTAAAGAAAGGGCAATTTCGTCAGCTCAGTAAGGTTATGATAACGCAAAACGTCTTAACAAAACAAGAATACAAAATTTATCAAAGAAAAAAAATGAAAGGCAGTTGGGATAAACCTCATCATCGGAGCGCTTCCCTTTTAGGATACTGAAGAGGTGTGTTTGCATAAAAGAAAAAATTCTCAGCTGTAACGTCAAATGATAATAACTATAAGGGTTCATGGAATCTATTTAAAAACTTAGAAGCTATTAGATGTTCAGTTGAGGGCTCAAAAAAAGTGAGTGAGTATAAAAGGGTGACATTTTTCAAGGCGGTGGAGAGCAGGGACGAGGGTTCAACTGACATCGAGCTTCGTGAGAATCACTCCTATGAGCCTATTAACATGCGTGGGCGTTCGTGGGATATACAAAGCCCACACACACATAACACGCGTTGATTCTTAATGGTTATACTATTATTAAACTGCTACTAAATCCCACGAACGCCCATCCCTCTTTGTTAAGCCAAAAATCTCTCGAAATCCCTTGCCATCAGATGTTGCATCCAGGATCCCCATAAAACCTCTTTCGTTCGGTTGTTGTCATTTCTTGACGACCGTCGCTTCCTGTCCCTTGATCAACTTTCGTCTCTCTGTTGCACAATTTCTCTTCCTTTATTGCGACTCAAACAAACGACGCGAAAGCAAAACTAAAGATACTGATGTAGGATTCGAGGAAAGCTAATCATCAGTGGCTGTGGGCGCATTGCTATGCCTGCTCATATGCTGGCGTACGTTGCATTTGGTTGCTCCATAGCGACGAATACGTAAAGGTGGGTACACACGTAAGAGCCGCCGAAACCTTGTATGTGTAACTGAGTTACGCATATCCGGTTACAAAGTGTCAAAATGTTGAGGACGAAGGTAGAATACAGTGTCGGGAATTACTCGCTGACATGAGATTCCAAAAAGTTTCTGGCCACAGTAAAGTCTTTACTTCGTAATAACTAATAAATGAAGGACCCTCTTCCTCATCCAAACAGCCATGGTAGACATATACGTACTGACTGACCAAAATAAGGGACTCTACTATGGACGGCCTTGTTCATAGTCGGTGTCAACAAGTTCAGCAACCTCTGTTTGATACGAGCGTAATACAGGTCCCGTCCACACATTGCGTAACTTTCAAAGAGACCTCCCTTTGATTCGGGGCCCAAAAACCGACAATTGCCGGGACGGAGGCCGAACGGAGCCTCGAACCTCGTGGGGTTCGGGTTCGAGGAACCTTCCACACTTGTGTTTTTGTTACAAGAATCGGTTACAATACAAGGTTCGGTTCGCACCTGTGTACCCACCTTTTAATATAACTTATTTTCGCAATATTTTCTTAATTAGCGATTATTGGCTTCCAGTCTTGGAATCAACAAGAAATGTTTTTTCCCTTTTTATTTGTTAATTTAAAAAAAAGCTAGGATTATTAACATTGATCTTTATCGATGATACAAAAAATAGTCAAATTTTTCAACGCTCTAATGTCAATTCATTGTAGTCCCGGAAGGAAGATCAGTGTAACATATGACTGTGAAGATGGAGATTTTGTCACAGGATTTAATAATATGAAGCATTCCAAATGACCTGCATGAAGAAAACTAATCACCTTTCTTATATCATTTTAGAATTTAGGAACAGTTCTTATTTAAAAATTATGACTGAGAATTATTCGGGGAGTTTCGCTTTATAATTCATTATTATGACGTCTTTGATACCTGCTATCAAAGAGGTATTAATAATGACAAAAACAAGTGAAGAAAGCGATGTGTAGAAAACGAAGGCCGTTTCGATAGCGCGCTGGATCCCGTTTCGAACAAACTGATATTCTGTGGTATTTTGGTTTGAAAGACTTCGACGTTATATATGAGTGCAGTCGGCTTCTGTAGTTATTGTACTACGAAATACAAAAGGAAGCAGAACGGGTAGTATCATATCAGTCCTTCCTTTCCCTTTCATTTGCAGGTGTAAGGTAAGAGCAGATGTCAAAGAAAAGCTGAAAATGCTAATTATTCAAGATTCGAAATGATCACTGAAAGAGAGTATGACGCAGGGAGCAAAAAGCATTTATTTCAAGTAGCAAAGTTCAGCTCCAGCTGAGAAAGGTGAGATGAGAATTCCTGATGTTCTAACTGAGAGCAAACTCGAGGGATATCGGGGAAAGCTCTTCAGGTCAACGCAAACCGAATTTAAGAGACTAACACTTGTTCTTAATGTGTTCCTTTTTCAGCAGTATTTGGCATCGATATCCAATTGTCTTTTCTCCAGGCAACATTCCATGGCACCGCTACAAAATGTCTCTCTTCTTGTGCCAAATTCGAAACTTTCCTGTACCTGTTATATCATCTTTGATCATCAATAAGCGACCTGGAATACAAACCCCTCGAATCTCCAGGAATTGCGATGGATGTACTAAAGATTCACGTGTATGTATGCGACACAATTTAATTCAGGAACTTTCTCTGAAGCTTTACACAGATACATTCTTTTTCATTCATATGTCCTTTTTTTTAATTCCAGACAGCATCGCAATTCCACTTTTATATGTAAATAAAACTTCATATCCCGCAAAACAGAAACAGTGCACAACAGGGTCTAAATAAAAAACAAAAGTCCTGGTTATTCATGAATCCACTCAGAGTACGCAAAAACAAACGCTCTCACAAAAACCCTTTTTCCACCCTTCCCCTCAACGTTCATGTCCGACCAGGGAGAGAATGTCATGTGGAGAAAGAAAACCCTTCAGGAGGAGGAGGAGGTTGAGGAAGAGGAGGAGGAGGAGGAGGAACTCTCAGTATGAGTTGTTGTCCGTATGAGAAGTGAAAGGAAAAACTTGGACGTGAATATTTTTGTCACTGAGGATCTGTATTTGGAACCAGTGCCGTCAGGAATAGTCCGGGATTACGGCTCTCTCTCTCTCTCTCTCTCTCTCTCTCTCTCTCTCTCTCTTTGCCGATAGAGCCTGACAAACGTAATTGAATACTAATACAGTCCAGGTGAGACGGGACGCTAAGGTTACATTAATTTTGTCTTTGTTAATTTTTGTGATTACAACATCACCGTATGGCTCTTTCCTTGTTATTCAAACGTGCTTATAAAAGAATAAACGTACGTTGGAATAGCATTTGATGCTATATATAATATAAAAAACTGTCCTTAACTTTCGAAACTTCAGACAGACTGTACTATATTCGACATATCTTTCATTTCCCAGGTACCATATCGGTAGAATGTTCCGGGGGGGGGGGGGGAGAACCATATGGCAATACTAGAAACCTCTAACATCTACCAACCGCTTTCGTAAGCATCGGGATTCTCACGACGGAAGTGGAATAATAAAAGAGATATATTTAGAGGAGGGAATTAGCCCCCTCCCCTCCCCTCCCCACTTCAATAAATTTTTGACACTAAGTTGTCGAAAGGTTTAGGGAAATCCGTAGCTTGTGTAATAGGTTTTTCTGGATGATCATATTGGTCTTGTAGAGGACTACCATTTATTTGGAGCACCTTGGATGTTGCATCACTGTACAGAAATATCAGTTGGCCAATAACTCATGACAAATTTACTTTGGCGAATCAATATTAAATGCATAGTTAACTTTTAACATGATGAAGCTTGAGTGAATGAATTAGTCAGACTAATTAAATCTGTTATTAAAGAGATTTTAAGCAAAAGCGATATCGGTGAGAAATACTTTCTATCCAGTTAATAATTGTGGCGAATAAAATGTTGAATTAATTTTTTTATTTCAAGTTTAGTTAATTTTTTTCTCACTTGTCTTAATATCATGTCTCTTGTGATCCCCTTATAGAATTGTCTTAAAAGAGGTCATCTGGCTGTCACTCAATATGCAGGGCATACAAAATTGTTCACAGGAAACGGGTTAAATAATGGTCATATGTGTCCTTTAAATTCACAGTCCAAGTTCAAGATTTATATGCTGTTCTATTAAAAGATATTTTGATAGAATGTGCAAGCATTTTTAATAGAAAAGGGATTGTATCAACGAAATTTGGATGTAGAAGAAGAAGAAAAAAAAAAAACTAAAGAGAATGCTGATGATACAAAAGTAGTTCGATTTGAGAGGTCAACCAAATAATGGGCTAAAAAATATAAGGTTTGGAAAAAAGCATATCGATCTGAAATTCAAGTGAATTTGAGAGTATAAATTCAGCCTAGTGAGAAAGGCAGTGGACTAAATGTGTCCTTTGCATCCCCTGAGAAAATAGCACCTGACTGTGTCGATTCGGCTCCTGTAGACGCCAAACGTTTCGAGACCCCGACCTGCTTGGTTGTTACCAGACTGATCGATGGAGACGTAACTAGAAACTGGAGTAATTGCGAAGAATGTAAATGCACAGAGAGCAGGAGTAAAAAAGCAATATTAATTGTGAAGAAGAAGAACATGGTTTGTGTTATGAGCCTAAACTACTTCCTTCTCGTACTTAGCATTTTCGAAACAGAAAATTTATATCCAAACTTTTAATAAATAAATAAACGTTTTGTCATCCTCAAACCTATATAAAATAGACACAATTAGGCCAAAACAACTATACCTTTAAGCGAGTCAAACCCCAGGTCTTCTGTATAGACCAAACCCAATTGTCCCAAGACAAACTGCTATAGCTAAAACAAACACCCATTGTGGCTGTTCGGTCGCAAAACGACCAGATAAAGATGACTACTAAGCTCTCGCGAACATTTCCCTAAGGGTCTTTTCTCTTCTCGCCATTTAAGTACTGTCAATTTCAAACACATTCCATTTCATACTCCATTACCCCGGACACTTGAGGCATCCAAGCTCCCATAAACATAACGTTTTATAATGTTACATTCTACGCTATCGCTGACGAGTTCATTCATGGCTATATCACAATACTTCTCATATTGGGGAATGGACTTGTGAAGGGAATTTAATCACATCTTTTCAGCATTTGTGTTTTCGGGAGGTTACGCAAACATTTATAGGTTGTTGGTCATTATAATTGTAAAGAATTGTTATTCGTCTTTGCGAATTGCTATTTTACTCACCTCAAAGATAACCATTATTCTCTCTCTCTCTCTCTCTCTCTCTTCAGAAACTTTCCTTCAAGAATAATGCTTATCCTAACAGTTGGAGATTTAGTGAAGTTAGAGCCATCTGGTCTGACTGAGGGACATAGTGTTAATTTTGCCAATGTGAGCGTCAGGTGCCTAATGTATTAAGCCTGAACTAATCTTATTTCTTCACTGGTCTACGAATTACTAATCAAATTGTTTAGAATTACTTGCACTTACAAACTTGATCGCAGCGCCTCAGTGGCGTGGTCGGCATGGTGTTGGCGCACCACCTTGGTGGCTGCGAGTTCGATTCTCGGGCATTCCATTGAGGTGTGAGAGATGTGTATTTCTGGTGATAGAAGTTCACTCTCGACGTGGTTCGGAAGTCACGCAAAGCCGTTGGTCCCGTTGCTGAATAACCACTGGTGCAATGTAACGTAAAAACACTAAACAAACAAACTTGATCGCTTTGAATTAGGAATATAAGTTTTCTGATTTCTACTTTTTACTGACCGAAATAAAAATGTTTCCAATCACTTTTCAAGTTTTAGATAAAATAGGCACTGGTTTTAAGTTATTATTGAACACTAACTTTTGATGAATTTGTAAACAAATCTATTGGAATCGCAAGACACTTTCCACTTCCTTTATATTTGGGTTGTTACGGGATTTCTTCCGCTATACGGGATTTCTTCAGCTATATATATTTAAATGTCTATTAAGCCAATTAAATACATATCTTTTTAAGACTAAATCTTGATTCACTGAGGACAGTATTGATCCCAAGTGTAAGTTAATCCATCTCAGATCTAAGGTTGAGGGTTTTTATAAATTTTCACTTTGGTACCTCGTTCTGCTGCTTTTACTTTCTTCTACTGGGGATTCTTTTTCCCACCAAGGATGGCATCTGGTTTGGATACCTGAAGATGCGGCTTCACAGTTAGTAACTGTTCAGCCTGTTATTGAGGGGTATGGCATCTACATTTGATGGTAACTACTTCCCATTAATTACTCTTCCCATTAATTCTTGTTTATTTAGGTATCACTACTGATTTGTTCTGCTGTCATGCTGAGATGATGCTAGTTTTGCCCAAGACAGTGTTCATTATCTAGAGGGTTTTTTCCTTATCACATCCCCATCTAGAGCAATAAGCAATCGCCCTTTTTTATGACATTTACGGGTTCACTATACCAGAGTTAAGAATTTTTTTTTTTCCTGAAATTGCTTTTCATAGAACCAAATGAAGAGCATCCTTGTATATTTGGCTAAGTGTCCTGAAGTTGTTGATTATCATTGATAGTGATAATCCCTGAAGTAGTTGATTATCCCTGATAGTAATAATCCCTGAAGTAGTTTATTATCCCTGATAGTAATAATCCCTGAAGTAGTTTATTATCCCTGTCAATGATAATCCCTGGATTAGTTGATTATCCCTGATAGTGATAATCCCTGTAGTAGTTGATTATCCCTGATAATGATGAATATGTATAATGTGGGACAGTGATTACATAGCTTCACGATTCCTTCACAGTTTGAATACGCTTGTTACTACAAAACCTACGATCTACTGTAGTTATTACAGTTACATGCTACTGTATCACTTGGCATAAAAGAAATTTGAGGTTATACACACGTCAACAAACATCACTCCAAGGGAAGATCCCATTCTTAGTATATCTCGATAATGGAGGGATTATAGGTCATTTGCATATTGATGGAAGACATCTTGCATACTAACACAATATTGCGCATATTGGCAGCACGCTTAATATTCCCATCTAGTATGTGCATCTTAAAATTGGCGATTGGAAACGTCGGGCCATGGATTGGATCAAGTATTCAAGCCTCCGTCTTGCAGATTCTCTCGTCATCGAGAAACCGAACCAATACCGAATCTAATCTATGAAATTAGGTGTCTTCGGACTTCGGATTATTCCGCGAATAAGCTCCTCTGCCTCATCTCGAATACTAAAGCCAAGAGGAAGGTGAAACTCTTCTAATCAATCCAAAACCAGAAACATCTGAAATTTCGTAAGAAAAACAGTAAGCTTGATCAAAATGTTGAGTGATTCAGTCATGACTTGTTCCTTTTTATTTTAGATACACACACACAATATATATATATATATATATATATATATATATATATATATATATATATATATATATATATATATCTATATATATATATATATATATATATAAACATATATAAGTCATATCACATTACCGTGATTCATATACATATATCGAGCACAAATGTCCACATATATATATATATATATATATATATATATATATATATATATATATATATATATATATATATATATATATATATATATATATATATTACCTGCACACTTAATAACTCTAATAATTAAAATTAGGTTTCAACGGACATTTGTCGCGAGCAGATTGGAATGTGCAACAGAACAGTCACGAGTGTTAAAGAAAAGCTTCAACATATCAGCGAATACTTTGGGTGGTTGAACGCCATACGATTACTTAGCAAATCATTGTCAAACCTCAAAGGCGAGAGCGCGAGTGCGCAATTTGACCTGGCTCCTGGTCGGGAGTCATGCGATCGTGACGTCAGAAAAATGCAGTTGTGTGCCTGTGTGTGTCTTCGTTCATCAAACAGGGCGTGTTCGTCGAAGCTTCTAAAACAATTTAGTATGTTCGTATATGAATACCAGGGCTTCTTAGGGTGCAATGTAATGTGCTGCAGGCAGAAAAGCAGCTATTCAAGATACGTGGAAGATCTAGAGGGAATGTGTAGAAGGTCTGCCAAAAATGTAATAAAGCGCCTCATTGGCGTGGTTGATATGGTCTTTGCCTGTCACCTCGGTGGCCGCGAGTTCGATTCTCGGTCAATTCATTGAGATGTGTTTTTCTGGTGATAGAAGTTCACTCTCGACGTAGTTCGGAAGTCACGTAAAGCCGTTGGTCCCGGTGCTGAATAACCACTGGTTCCATGCAACGTAAAAACACCATTCAAACAAACAAACAACCAAAAAGGTAATAGTGAGATAAAAGACTTTGTTAAACTATTGAATATTTGCAGATACCCTGAAGGAAGGTGAAGTGCAGTGAAACCCATTTCTTATTTTCATTTTATACTTATCCAATTTTATATTTTATTCCTGATAATTGTGGTTTCCTTTTACAGAGGATTCGAATATCACACATAAAATGAATTCTCTGTCTGACACTTTTATCACGAGGAAAGCTTTACTGCTAACATGTCTTAACTGAATATTTATGTAAACAGAAGCATTTAAATAGAAACCTTTCAGGTCATATTGTCCAAAACTCTTCACGGCCTACCAGTACTTGAGTGTTACTATTAATTTTGTAATTCAAGTATTTACACTAAATGACCATTTGAAAAATAAACAATAATTATTTCAGAAAGTATATATTTTTAAAGATTTGAACATCCGAATGGGTAACTATAAAATGTCTAAGATGGAAATAATGAACAGATGCATGTCCTTTAATATCCAATTCGCTCTACCTCGAAATTAATATAGTTTCATATGTGGTTAATTTCGTCTTCTCGTGGATTCGAACTAGTGGATAGAGGAGAAAGCAGGACTTCAGTGACTTTGTAGCCTAATGCATGGATATGAATCACGGTAATGTGAATATGTCTACGTGCCTCAAACGTTCGACTTTGTTAACATGAAGGAGGGGGTTGGATATCGATTCTAATTACAAATACCTGAGTTGGACAGTGATTTGTAAGGTCAGAATCGGTATTAACTTATACCTCATATGTTGGCCGAGTCAGTAATTCACTGAAGTCCTGATTTTCTCCTCTCCTCCTCAGGTTCGAATCTACTACAAGACGAAATTGTTATAAAAAAAAAAAAAACCCAAATTCCCCTTCGGTTAACATATAAAAATATATTAATTCCGAGGTAGAGCGAATTGGATATTATAGGACATTTGTAGCTTAATGCATCTTATGACATTCCTAAGCTAATGTCCTCTTATTCAGTGGTAAATACTTTAGCTTAAATATAGCCTTAGCTAACACTCGGTAGGAAGCATAAGAAAAATAATATTCCACTAAAATAAAATATCCAATCTGTGCAAAAACACTGGTCGGGTGAAGAAAACTCAACGATCACTTAACATTATAATTAGTAATTACTCATTATACAAAGTTGACACTGATAATTAATACTATAATAGTGAACAAAATTAATTTAATAAAACACTTCAGTTGAAACATTTAACATTTGGCAAAGAACTCAATAATTTAACACTATTATTCTTAATATCTAAATGACAAAATACTCATATATAAACGAGATAGAGCCACAAATGTTGTATTAATCTCTGAGGAGGTGATTTTCCTGTAAAAGCAATGAAAGATTGGTCACAGTCCAGGCATGGGATTTCGTATACTACTGTGTCTTTGATGATTGTCTTTTGTTGGACGTTAATCAGGGATTTGGCCAGGGTATTTGCGTAGGTAAAGGCAAAAGGGTTAGATTTTCCGAAAGTCTGGGTCATCGTCTTAATTCTGTCCAGGTGTGAGATTTTTATTATTTATTTTTGGTGTCTCTCTGGTCTTGCCTTGAGGTGGTCGGTAGAAAATTACGTTTGCTTTATGAATCGCTTTCTCAATTATATGGTCAGGATACCTTAAAGATGAAAGTTGCTTACGAATTAGTTCAAATTCCTTTTTCAGGAAATCTGGGGAACAGATTCGTCAGACTCTAATTATATATATATATATATATATATATATATATATATATATATATATATATATATATTATATATATATATATATATATATATATATATATATATATAGATATATATATATATATATATATATATATATATATATATATATATATATATATATATATATATATATATATATATATATATATATATATATATATATATATATATATATATATATATATATATATATATATATATATATATATATATATATATATATATATATATATATATATATATATATATATATATATATATATGAATAATTATCAACATCGCACCGTGATCCATTTATATATCAATTCAAGCTACAAATGTCCTTTAATATCTAAATTCACTTTACCTCCCAAATGATATATTTTCATATATGTACCGAAGGGGAATTTATTAATTGATAATAATTTCGTCCCCACCATGGGATCGAACCACCGTCCAAGTGGACGGGGGACAAAATCAGGACAGTCAGTGACGCTATCCAATCAGCCAACAGAGACGCTATAAGTTCATATCGATTCTGACCTTAACAAATCACCCTCGACCTGGGTGCTTTCGTAATTAGAATCGATATGAAACCCCGTCTACCATGTTGGCCAATTCGAGCGTTGATAGCACGTAGCCTTTTGTTCTGAATAATTATCACATCGAACCGTGATCCATTTATATATCAATTCAAGCTACAAATTACCTCCCAAAGATATATTTTCATATATGTACCGAAGGGGAATTTTTTAATTGATAATAATTTCGTCCCCCCATGGGATCGAACCACCGTCCAAGTGGATGGGGACGAAATCAGGACAGTCAGTGACGCTATCCATCAGCCAACAGAGACGCTATAAGTTCATATCGATTCTGACCTTACAAATCACCCTCGACCTGGGTGCTTTCGTAATTAGAATCGATATGAAACCCCGTCTACCATGTTGGCCAATTCGAGCGTTTTGATAGCACGTAGTCTTTTGTTATGAATAATTATCACATCGAACCGTGGTTATCCATTTATATATCAATTCAAGCTACAAATGTCCTTTAATATCTAAATTCACTTTACCTCCCAAATGATATATTTTCATATATGTACCGAAGGGGAATTTTTTTGTAATTGATAATAATTTCGTCCCCCCATGGGATCGAAACTACCGTCCAAGTGGACGGGGACAAAATCAGGACAGTCAGTGACGCTATCCAATCAGCCAACAGAGACGCTATAAGTTCATATCGATTTCTGACCTTACAAATCACCCTCGACCTGGGTGCTTCGTAATTAGAATCGATATGAAACCCCGTCTACCATGTTTTGGCCAATTCGAGCGTTTGATAGCACGTAGCCTTTTGTTATGAATAATTATCAACATCGAACCTGATCCATTTATATATCAATCAAGCTACAAAAATGTCCTTTAATATCTAAATTCACTTTACCTCCCAAATGATATATTTTCATATATGTACCGAAGGGGAATTTTTTAATTGATAATAATTTCGTCCCCCCACCCCATGGGATCGAACCACCGTCCAAGTGGACCGGGGACGAAATCAGGACAGGTCAGTGGACGCTATCCAATCAGCCACAGAGACGCTATAAGTTCATATCGATTCTGACCATGGGGGACGAAATTATTATCAATTAAAAAATTCCCCTTCGGTACATATATGAAAATATATCATTTGGGAGGTAAAGTGAATTTAGATATTAAAGGACATTTGTAGCTTGAATTGATATATAAAGGATCACGGTTCGATGTGATAATTATTCATAACAAAAGGCTACGTGCTATCAAACGCTCGAATTGGCCAACATGGTAGACGGGGTTTCATATCGATTCTAATTACGAAAGCACCCAGGTCGAGGGTGATTTGTAAGGTCAGAATCGATATGAACTTTATAGCGTCTCTGTTGGCTGATTGGATAGCGTCACTGACTGTCCTGATTTCGTCCCGTCCACTTGGACGGTGGTTTCGATCCCATGGGGGACGAAATTATTATCAATTAAAAATTCCCCTTCGGTACATATATGAAAATATATCATTTGGGAGGTAAGTGAATTTAGATATTAAAGGACATTTGTAGCTTGAATTGATATATATATATATATATATATATATATATATATATATATATATATATATATATATATATATATATATATATATATATATATATATAGTGTGTGTGTGTGTGTGTATACATAACTACGTACATACATACTGGAAAACCTCTTAACCTGATTCGATCTCACGAAGAAGCAAGTGTTGTACCCGAATCGCATCTCCTTTATTATAGCCCGTGATAAATATACAAATAGCCATTTGGGGATCTCCAAATGGAGCCGATTACTATTTGCTGTCAGAATATTAAGCAGCAGTAAAACATCCAGCCCGAAAGTAACAGCAAACATTATCGTTATTGACGTCATCATGTGGGCTTCTACGCCGTTGGGGACAAAAAGGAGAGATAGCATGTAGTTGAGAAGAGTGTTAAATAAAGTGATTTTATGCAATGGTAAATTAGTTTTGGCACTGAAATGGGATAATATATGATTTTTCTATCTATGTGAAGTTGTTTTTCACTCTGCGCTGGCAGTTAATTTGATTTTATTTGCATTTGTTGAAAAGTGTAATAATTGGTATGTAAGATTAAAATGGATGTAACATTAAATTCTACACGGTAATGCAATGTACCAGGAAAATCTGCTGACTTTGAGATTTTATATAATGATATTTCTAAATCAGTGTAAATGGATATTGACTGGAAACTGAGAAGACATT
>NC_087214.1:53046281-53078781 GCF_015104395.2 Macrobrachium nipponense
AAAGTATATCTGTCATGTGTTATTGGCTGACAGTTCTGTAAAGCGATGTAACATCACAATCGGCTCCCAACAAATGGTCATCCTTTATAATGAAGTCGGTATCATCAATATATATAATATATATATATATCTAATAGTATATATTTTATCTATATAGATATATGATATATATATATATATATATATATATAGATCTATATAAATATATAGATAGATATATATATATATATAGATATATATATATATATATATATATATATAGATATATATCTATATATATATATTAGATATATATATATAATATAATCTCTCTCTCTCTCTCATCATCTCTCTCTCTCTCTCTCTCTCCTCTCTCTCTCTCTCGTCTCTCTCTCCTCTATATATATATATTATATAATATATAGATATATATATATATATATATATAGATATAGATATATATATATATATATATATATATATATATATTATATTATAGATATATGTATATATATATATATATATATAATATATTATATATATATATACTATATATCTATATATATATATATATCTATATATATTATATATATATATATATATATATATATATATATATATATATATATAATATATATATATATATATATAATATATATAATATTGAGAACCACATTGACTCCTTTTTTTTAATATAAGTGTACAACATAGAATGAGAGTTATAACTCGCATCGTATAATACTATAATAATAAGAGAAAAAAAGGAAAAATAGAAGAGAAAGATGAGTAAATCACTTTCACTTAATTAGACTTTATACCCGGGAGGAATTTAAGAGTTTTGTTTTTTGGCAAGTCCGGGAAAAAAAAAAACCTCAAAATTTCTAGGTGGCTACATCTAGAGAAGAAAATTAAAAAAATATGTTTTTAAACTTCCCTCCCGCTGGTGGGAAGAGTTCGGACGTTTCTGTCCGAAGTTTATGATGGAAAATCCGCTTCAGCAGAATTCAGCGTTATTGCAGTTTTGAGAGTAAGTGAAGTCTGCTCATTACTTCTGACCCAGATGCATAAATACCAATTTTTTTTTTTTTTTCTATTTCCTCTCTTGCATACACAACCACACGAGCACAGACAGACGCAGATTCTATCTCTCTCTCTCTCTCTCTCTCTCTCTCTAACAGAGGTATACACTGAAAAATAAGCAATACTATTGCTATTTTCTGTGCTTGATCTCTGCAATCCTGTTGCCACCTGATTCATGAGAGTTGATTCTTGAAATAGAATTTTCAGTCCTTTTGTATAAAGTCATCGATGTCACTGTGGAAGCGTTACCCTCATTTCTCCGAAGCTTTTTTTTAATTTCCAGCAAGCGTCGATGAAGATATTGAAATTGTTAGCAATGAATAGATATTTCAAAGGGCTAAACACCTGTGGATTCGATAACCGTAGATTCTATTTCTTTAAATTTTCATTTAACTAACTTTTATTATGGTAAATATTGAATTTTTTCGTAGCCTTCATAAGTTATATTCTTAAGTATCCTTGAAATGGCCTCTTTATATTATATCTTTGGGCCGCCTGGCAAAGAGCAGAATCTTGCATAAGACGCAAACAATATTTGCCTTTTAATCGTCTCTATAAATATTTGAGATAATTAAAAGAGTATCTTAAAAAGTAGTATATAATGTACGGATGTTTATTTAAGGGGTTTTGTGAAATCTTTTGACGAGATGAACCTGAAGATAGAAACTCATTTTTCAAAACGCTATAAATCACAACCAGTGAGGTCATATGAACGTTTGTGAGGAATAAGTTCTAATTACGTCAAAAGTCTGTTTGTATCCCAGTAAATTTCAGGGAAGTTTGAGTAGTCCAGGTGAGAACAGATACTCTCCGTTGGTTGAATGCAGCCCGTTTATCAATGCTAAATTTGTTTTCACAAATCCTAAAACCAAGTTTAATCGTTTTCCGGTTAATCTGTGATTAAATCATTCATTTCCCCGTTTCATTCTCTGGAAAGAGAGTAATCAGTGATCACTTCCGACTTTTTCTACTTCAGAGGAGATCTAAGCCGGACTCCTTTCACTTCTGGTAATGGAGGCATTTTGAATCGTCATTGAAAAATACTGAAGGGAATTATATATTTGGCAAATGATCCTCTAAATACTTCAGAATCAAAGCAGCAAAGATTTTAAGAGAAATGAACCCACTTGGCTTGTGCTCAGAGAGCAAAGCATAGATGAAAAAGTATCCCTGCATAGAAAATTATTCTTGGTGGATCCTGGAAAAAGAATTCGTGGAAACCGGCCGATGAGAGAGAGAGAGAGACTAAGAGGGAGAGAGAGCGAGAGAGAGAGAGGAAGAGAGAGAGAGAGAGAACACGTTCTCGTACTTCTAGAGTTGTGCTTTTTCTTTCCACTTTCAGGATAGCCAAATTCGCAAACAGTGGAGAGCGATTGTCGTAAGCCTTTTAGCGAAATAAGGAACTCTCTCTCTCTCTCTCTCTCTCTCTCTCTCTCTCTCTCTCTCTCTCTCTCTCTCGTCAGTGAAAGTACTGTAATTCGTACTGAAATGAATCAGCTTGAATAGGTAAATACAGAATGTTTACGGTAATGCATTGTTTTTAGGTACGTCTTTCATACACAAATGATCTTTAACAACAAGCAGTATAAGTATGTGCTGACTCAGCAAGTACTGTGCAACGTACCCATAAGAATTCATATTAGTGACCTGAAGAACTGTTAATTGGGATTTGGAAAACGAAAACTTTATTTTTCTTTGTAACAAGCAGGGACTGTTCACGATTCCTTTCTTTTTATGCAGCTCGAAATATTTCAAAGTCTTATTACAAGTAACATATCTTAATCGTTTTATAATTTTTTCTCCGCATAACATGAATGATTTTATCAGGAACTTCCAGTAGAAAAGAATTTTTAGTGATTGTGTAGAGCCATTCAAGTCGGAGTGGTTAAGTAAACAACAAAATATAGTTACATAAAAGTGAATGCATCTACCTGATCATCCTACCACAGTGTCTCGGTCTTCATGCAATTGCTACATTGAAAGCAGAACAGCAATAGGAAACCTGAAGAAGAGATAAGGACGACAATAGTAAATTATAAATTTAAAATATCTATCTATTTTGCAACAGAAACGTTTCAACTGCGTTGTTATGCATTTATTACGATGGAATTTCAAATTACTGTAATAATTATTGAGTAAATAAATAGGAAGTGATAAATGGGAAATTTTAATGACCTGCTCGTGGAGTATCTTCAAAGGTGTACTATATTTTGAAAAAAATGATTTATTATTATTTAGTTACTTATATTATTATTATTATTATTATTATATTATTATTATTTTATTATTATTGTTTTTTTTTTTTTTTTTTTTTTTTTTTTTTTTTATTTTTTTTTAGCTCTATCACAGTCCTCCAATTCGACTGGGTGGTATTTATAGTGTGGGGTTCCGGGTTGCATCCTGCCTCCTTAGGAGTCCATCACTCTTCTTACTATGTGTGCCGTTTCTAGGATCACACTCTTCTGCATGAGTCCTGGCGCTACTTCAGCCTCTAGTCTAGATTCCTTTTCAGGGATCTTTGGGATCGTGCCTAGTGCTCCTATGATTATGGGTACAATTTCCACTGGCATATCCCAGATCCTTCTTATTTCTATTTTCAGATCTTGATATTCTCATTTTTTCCATCCCTCTCTTTCTCTTCAACTCTGGTGTCCCATGGTATTGCGACATCAATGAGTATTATTATTATTATTATATTATTATTATTATTATTATTATTATTATTATTATTATTATTATTATTATTATTATTATTATTATTATTAATATAATATTATTATTATTAAAAGTAATTGCTGCCTCAGCTGCATTAATTTTATACAGGTTCTTCTCTATTTTTCTAATTATTGCTTTCTCATTGTTGTTTAAACTGGTGAGCAACGCACCGAAGGTTGACATATTCTCAATTAGGTAGAACGATTGGATTTTATTGGTAGAAATTTCAGTCGGGGTAGTCAAATTTTCGGGTATATCCCGTAGAGTTTATTACAGAGAGAATTGATGTTAAATTCTATTTCTTTTCTATTCTTTCTATTCCTTTCCGGACGTTTTCGTCTGAATAAACCTCAGACATCCTCTTGGGCGGAGGTGTGTGAGGATGTCTGAGGTTTATTCAAGACGAAACGTCCGGAAAGGAATAGAAAGAATAGAAAAGAAATAGAATTTAACATCAATTCTATCTGTAATAAACTCTACGGGATATACCCGACAATTTGACTACCCCGACTGAAATTTCTACCAATAAAATCCAATCGTTCTACCTAATTGAGATATGTCAACCTTCGGTGCGTTGCCACTCACCAGTTTAAGCAACAATGAGAAAGAAACAATAATTAGAAAAATAGAGAAGAACCTGTATAAAATAATGCAGCTGAGGCAGCAATACTTTTAATAAAACATTGTTAAAAGAGGGTTTACTTCCAGCATATTATTATTATTATTATTGTTATTATTATTATTATTATTATTATTATTATTATTATTATTATTATTATTATTAATGCTTCTTTGTTATGAAATTACCGCATTCATGACGCCCTAAAACTTAAGTCTTCTTTACTTTTTTTAACTATCTAACAAACATGCTACTGTACATATTCAATTTATTGTTTGTATTTGAATAAAAAAAAAAAAAAGAAAATATGGCGTTCTGTCGCCAGCTTTTCACCAATATTGGTCAGGAGAAATACTTTGTCATCTCTCGAATGAAAGTGATGATTCTGTATTTGCAGTAAAAGCTTCATTTTCACACTTAGTTTATTTTTTCTTGATTCACGCCCCCCCCCCCCCCCACCCCCCCCCCCCTCCATCAAAGATGATATTAGACAATCTAAAATGTCAATATTGATTATTATTGACGCTAATAATAAAAGTTCAAAATGTTAAACTATAAACAGTCAAGGCTCAAGTGAAAGACTCTTCATATTCACAATTACTTTCATTAGTAATTATTGTTATCAATATTTTATCCATTATTAGAAAAATCCGTGAGATCAGGATATTCATTCTCTGTATAGGTTTTTGCTCAGTTTCAATGGCTGTTTGGAAAAAAAATCATTCAATGCAGTTTTAAACTCAGGTGTCATTATTCAGTGTTGCAAAGTTGGGTTCCCATCTGACATTTCTCAAAGTAAAATTCTGTATCACATTGCAGCCATTTTCATTCAATAACTCCAAATTCTCGTGTTAACATGAACTTGCAGAGGAGATCGTTGGGGTTCTCGTCTAAGTTTTATATTTTTGTTATTTGTTTTTTTTGTTTGCTTAGCTCTTTCATCTAACCCATGTTTATTACTAGTTTTTTTTTCCAGTCATTAAGTTTTGTTTTTTCCATTCACCTGCCATTTCTACCTAACCCTGACAGCGAATCAAAGAGAGGATTAACGAGAGAATGTTCTTCTCTCTCAATTACCGACTCGACCTTAAAGTGTAGTTTGAGGCTGATGTTTCCCTCCGGAATTCTTCTCTTGATGAATCGGGCAAAGAATTGGTTTAAAGTTTGCTGTCGCCCTACAGAAGTGTCCTCCCGCAATGGGCAATATCCGTTTGTCTGCGTTTGCAGACTTAATAAACTCTATTCTAAATTGACCTATTGAAAAGGTCACGTAAAAGGTCACCATTTACATAAGGTGCGTGCTTCGTTTTTATCAAGTTTCATGCCATATTTTTCATCTACTCTAAAAATAAATCATTTGAACATCATAATTATATTCCTCTCCTACCATTCCTTGACTTACATACGAGTCATTAGACTGCTGAGCTCTTCAATATCTCTGCTGACATTTTTTCATTGTAACACTCATACGCTCGTGCACTCGCCTGCATAAACACGTAAAGTTACAAGCATGCTATTCTCGTTCCAGATAAATGTCGAATCTCTCTCTCTCTCTCTCTCTCTCTCTCTCTCTCTCTCTCTTTCTCTCTCTCTCTCTCTGGTTTAGTCCTAAAATGCATTGCAATGATAAACACTTCCTACATATGGGAGAGATGTTATTTCCGTCTATCGTACTTTGAACATATCTGGTTCTTAGGGCCTGATCTTGTCCCGCTGTTATCATTCCTTCATTGTTTTCCTTCTTTAGCTCTCCCCTCTGTTGCTATTGCCTTGTGTCATCGCTGGCTATGTTCTTTAGTCTGTCTCATGTATTGTCCGTGCATTGGTTTGTTGTGCCAGTCCTCTGTTCTTTCTGTCTTTCTCCTGTCTCGTATATTTCTGGGCTCTTCGTCTGCTTTTATTAGTCCTTCTTCCCATGCACTCTTAGCCACTCGTCTTCACTGGTTTTTCAGATATTGCCCCAGTGCTCTGTTTTCGATGTTGACGCAGTCCTCTATACTTAGTAGTCCTCTTCCTCCTTCCTTTCATGTTATGTATAGTCTGTCCGTATTTGCTCTTGGGTGTAGTGCTTTGTGTATCGTCATATGTTTCCTTGGTTTTCTGATCTATGCTGCGGAGTTCTGCCTTCGTCCATTCCACTATTCCTGCGCTGTATCTGATTACTGGCACTGCCCATGGTTTATGGCTTTTATCATATTTCCGGCGTTGAGTTTTGACTTGAGTATCGCCTTGAGTCTCTGCATATATTCTTTCTGATCGTGTCCTTCATCTCTTGGTGTTTTATATCTCCTCCTTCCATTATTCCCAGGTATTTGTATCCTGTCTCATCTATGTGTTTGATGTTGCTCCCATCTGGTAGCTTTATCCCTTCAGTTCTCGTTACTTTGCCTTTTTGTATGTTGACTAAGCCGCATTTTTCTATTCCAAACTCCATCCTGATGTCCCAGATACAATCCTTACAGTCTGGATTAGGGTATCTATTTCCTTGATGCTCTTACCATACAGCTTGATGTCGTCCATGAACATCAGATGGTTGATTCTGTTGCCTCTTTTCTTGAGTTGGTACCCAGCATCCATCTTCTGTAGTAATTTTGTCATAGGGAAATCATGGTACTACGAAGAGTAGTGGGGACAGTGAGTCGCCCTGGAAGATCCCTGTCCTGATATTACCTCTGCTAGTTCTTATTCCAGAGCTTGTAAGTATTGTATTCCAGTTGCGCATTGTATTTTGAGGAAGCGATGGTATTTTCCTCTGCCCCATATATTTTCAGGCATTCTATTAGCCATGTGTGTGGTATCATGTCGAAGGGTTTTCTTATGTCTATCCATGCCATGCTTAGGTTGGTTTTTCCTTCTCCTACTGTTCTTCATTACCATTTTGTCTATCAGGAGCTGGTCTTTTGTGCCCCTACACTTCCTTCTGCAGCCTTTCTGTTGGTGGGGATGGTGTTTTGTCTCCTCTAGTAGTTGTATAGCCTTTCACTGATGATACCTGTTAGTAACTTCCACATTATTGGTAGGCAGGTGATAGGCCTGTCAGTTTACTGGCTATATTTCCCTTACTCTTGTCTTTTTGTACTAAGGATGTTCTTCCTGTGGTCATCCATTTGGGTGCTTGGTGATTTGAGATACAATGCTGGAGTTGTTCTGCTATTCGTGGGTGTAGGGCCTTGAAGTTTTTGAGCCAGTATCCATGGACTTCATCGGGACCTGGGGCTTTCCAGTTTGGCATTTTCTTTAGTTGATGTCTGACTGTGTCTGTCGTGATCTCTGTGAATCTTTGTTTTATTCTCCCTGTTTCTTCTTCCTTGGACTTTCTGGAGCCATGTTGCATGTTTGTTGTGTGATACCGGATTGCTCCATGTTTTACCCAGAGTCTCTTACTTGGTTCGGCTTCAGGAATTTCTGGTGGTTGTCTTCCCCTCTTAGTTGGCTGTATAGTATCTGGTTGGTTCCGAATAGTTTGTTCTGTTGGTATCCCTTATTCCTGTTCACCTGTACCGTTGGATCTTATGTGCTTTGGCCTTAAGCCTCTGTTTTACATCTTCTATTGTGTTGTTTAATCCCCTCTCTTGTACTTTGTATTTCTCGTTGAGTTCCTCTCTTGTTTTCTTGCATCTTAGCCTTTTTTCTGCCATCTCTTTCAGTTTTACTCAAGTCAGATCTCATCACCATGATTTGCTTTTCCAGGCGCCTTTCCAAGGAGGTTGCTGTTTAGGTTTCTGTGGGTTGGTTGTGCTGGCGGTGGTGTTGGTGTTCGAATTCCCATCAGTTCTGCTACTAATCTTGCTCCTGCATATGTCAAGTTATTTGTTTCTGTGATACTGGTGGTGTGTATTATGCCCATTATTCATTGACCTCACTTGTTTTCTCCCTTAATTTCTTGGTGTTGTAGCTTTCATGGAGGGGGTCTTTGTTCTCTCTGTATCTGGCTCCATCCATTGTCCTAATCTTTTCTACCCATTCCGCCCTCTCTGTTACTTCGTCGGTGTTTCTCGTGTGTCGTTGTTTGATACCTCATCCTCCCTGTCTCGTTCTATGGCATTGTCTCTCAGTTCGTCTTCGTGTAATTCGTTGTCGTGTGACATTTCCCTTTCCATTTCCTTCTATTTCTGTTGGGGAGAGCCAGTTCTTTTTCTTTATGTTCCTTACTTTGTCTGCCAGCCTCTGCTCTGTTTGGGGGGGTGTTATTCTCTCATTCCAGATGTTGACCAATCTTCTTCTATATCCTCTCTCCGTCGGGTTGCTTCTGATGTACATCTCCATAGTTTCCTTATTTCTTATTTTCTTGTCCATTTCTTCCTTTTTTGCCTCTGTAGCTCCAATCTCAGGCTGTTGATTATTGTCGTTGTGGTGATCAGTTGCTGGATGACGACCTCCAAGTACCTGACCGTCTTCCCCTTCAATTGGCTTGAATACCTGGCGGGTTGCCGGATGAAGCTCCTCTGTTGCCAGAGGTTCCATTACGTCGTTGTCGTTTAATCCATTCATTTCTTTCCATCATTGCTGAGTTTTGCTATTTAACCCAAAGCTGGACCCTACCCATCAGGGATAGGTACTCATTTACGGCTGAGTAGACTGAGGAAATTATGGTAAAGATCCTTTCCCAAGGAATCAACGCCGAGGAGAGCGGTCACCATCCAACGACTGACCAGCCCCAATGTTGCTTAACTTGACTTGAGTCTATTGACGACCTAACCCACTCCTCCACGGCGCCACACATTATTATTATTATCATTATTATTATTATTATTATTATTATATTATTATTATTTTATTATTATTATTATTATTATTATTATTATGTGGAAGATCCTTTTTTCAAACATGTTGTATTGAAGGAGAATGCTGCTTCAGCTGCATGGATTTTATAGAAATTCTTTTCTAGTGTTCTTATGACGGCTTTTTCAATGTTACATAGATTTGTGAGTAACGTGCATCTGGGTATAGGAAAAAGTTAAGATCGATTAATTTAATATATCATTTCAAAGTAGGTCAAATCTGGTGTACATTATCTGTAGAGTAATACAATCTAATAGAATAATGGTGGAAAGATATAGTTTGATGGCCGATGTTTGTTCTTGTTTCGACCAGATATTCTCAAGATTGTGGCTTTAAGTAGAGTACCCTATTTATAGTCAGCAGGGGGTGTCCCGTGAGCTGAATTCTCATTGATCTGGGGGCTCACGCAATACTATTTCTATTAGCAGGTGGAAGAGATTTCAAGCCACTTTCTAAAGTTGATGCTCGTGCTGCCTCAACCTTGCAAACTGAGAGAGCTGGAGTGTCTCTTCACCTTGGGTTTTGGGGGATGTTTAAAGAGACCTTTTCCCATTAAATGAGGAGGATCGCTAGATAGTCTGATCCGGGCCTCTCCGATTATCATAGTGTTTTGAATAATTCCGTAGCAGGGCACTTACTGTCACCATTTAGGTACATTCCTAAATTGGTTTTCTTCATGTAGACCAAAGTACGGAGGGCATCTTCAGTCTTACTCACAAGGACATCGAGGAAGGGATGCTGGTCGTTGGTACTGAACTTAGTGGTGTAGTTCAGCATGCTGCACCTCTGGAAAATGCACCGGACTCTTCTACCTCTTCTTCATTGTCGGCTTGAACGAAAATAACATCATTTATGTATTTTGCATACTTATGGGGACGTCGTATTTGCATGAAGAGTCTTCCCTCCCCTGTCCCTATGTATAAGTTGGTGAATAGAACTACCAAAGGGGATCCCATCTGCCCCCAGTGAGTGAGAATAGGGCTTTCTTTGTGTTCAAAAGCTCGAGGAGGGCCCACAAGGAAGCTTCAGGAATATTGAGTTGGATGGTAGGTTGGTCACTATAGAACACTCTAAAGTCATATCTGTAGTTTCATTAACGGGAATGTTCGTAAACAAGGTTTCCCGATAGAACGTAGGTTAAAGCTGCTCAGGATGTGGGAGGCAAATAATAATGTTGAAACATTTGGATAGGGCATAAGTAGGGGATGGCATTTGGCTTATAATAGGCCGGAGAGGGTTTCCGTTTTTGTGAGTTTTTGACATATGATTTTAGACCATGTTTATAGGACCAATCTACCGTCCCCCTCAAAATCCCTGAAGCTTCCTTGCAGGCCCTCCTTGAGATTTGCACAAAAAAAACCTATTCTCCACCCACAGAGGCCAAATGTTCTGCCAGAAGGATGGTATAGCTATGGGATCCCTTTTGGGTGTTCTATTCACCACATTTACACATTTACATGGAAACAGTGGAGGAATGAGTCTCAGTGCAAATACGATGTCCCTGCAAGTATGCAAGATGCATAGACATCTTCGTTCAAACAGATGATAAGGAAGAGGTTAGAAGCAGTCCGGTGCATGTTCCAGAGGTGCTGAACTACAATGTCGATTTCAGTACCAATGACCAACTCCCCTTCCTCGATGTCCTTGTGGTAAGACTGAAGATGACTTCAGTAATTTGGTCTACATGAAGAAAATCAATTTAGGATGTGTCGGAACGGTGACAGTGAGCGCCCCAGTAGATTCAGGAGTAGATTGTAAGGGCTTTTGTAGGGAGGGCGCTCAACCCACTGCTCTACCTGGCAGGACACACACTAAGAACTCGACCGTGTCACAGATGCTCAACACAAGGGGTATCCTAATAAACTTGTCAATAAAGAAGTGCGAGCAGCCCTGGACAGAAGATGGTACAATGGAGGTGGGAGCCTGAAGCCCCATCCCAGGATAGCATCAAGATATTCTACAAGTTACGATGGATTCACAGTACCATGAGAATGAAAAGGCTATAAAGAAATTCTTCATGGAAAACATTTCCCCCTTGGAGGAAGACGAATACATCAATTTCATCATATATACAAAAAACTGCCGACGAATGACCTGATAATGAGGAATAACCCGACCCAGCCAGAATAATTTGGTATACCAGTTCAAATGCCCCTTTCTGTGTTATCCTGATGCCCTATATTGGCATGACCACGACATGTCTGCCAAAAAGGATCTCCTGCCATTCACTATCATAATCAGGAGAGCAACTACCAGAGGCCGTCCTCATTCAATGGGAAAAGCCCACCCTCTATAAACTCTACCCAGGAGTGCTTTTCCTCACCACAACTTATGAAGAAACATATATCATTATGATAATACCAGAACGAGAGACATACACCAACCCAGACCATATTCCGATCAAACCAGCTGCCTGCAGCCAATGAGAATTCAGCCCACTGTGACGTCACACAACGTCACACACCGCCCGGTGATGAGACAGTCCAACTCCGTCGGTCTGCAAGGTTAGCAGTAGAGAGCATCAACTTTAGAAAGTGGCTTGAAGATCTCTTTCAGCTGCTAATAGGAGATGAGCATCACATCTCCGAGCAATGAGGATTCAACTCAGGGGACACCCTCTCAAGACTCTGACTATAAAATAGGGTAGAACCTTAGTCCATTTATCAGTCTACTCAATGCCACAGCTTTGAGAATGTGTGGTCGAAACCAGAAGAAACTTCTGCCTGCACACTATACATATATCTTTCCACCATTATGCTATTAGATTGTATTTATCTACGGATAATGTATGCCAGAGTTAATTCTTTATTTGAAAAATATTTTTACACATTAATTGATCTTAACTTTTCCCTATGCCTTCCATACGCAAATTACTCACCAATCCATGTAAAGTTTGAATTGCTGCAATAAGAATAGGAAATAATTTCTAAAAAATTAATGCAGCTGAAGCAGCATATCTCCTTCAATATATTATTATTTTCTTTTGGTCTATCATAGTCATCAGAGTTTGACAGGGTGGTTTTTATAGTGTTGGGTAACCGGTTGCATCCTGCCTCCCTAGGAGTCAATCACTTTTATCACTGTGTGTGCTGTTTGCCAGGAACAGTCTTTTGCAAGAGTCCAGGAGCTACTTCAGCCTAGTTTTTCCAGATTCCTTTTCAGGGATCATGGTATCGTGCCTAGTGTTCCTATGATTATGGATGCAATTTCCACTGTCATATCCCATATCCTTCTTATTTCTATTTTCGGGTCTTGATACTTATCAATTTTTTCTCTTTCTTTGTCATCTACTCTGGTGTACCATGGTATTACAAAATATATGAGTGATACTTTTTTCCTGATTTTGTCAATCATTGTAACGTCTGGTCTATTGGCCCATATCACCTTATCTGTTTTGATACTTTAGTGCCAGAGAAAACTGTGCCTGTTCATTTTCTATCACTTCCTCAGGTTGGTGTTCATACCACCTATTACTTCAAACTAGCTAGTGTGTCTTGTACAGGCTCCAGCGGGTGGCTTTTTCTACAGAATCATGCCTCTTTTGTATTGGTCTGTGTAATTGCTGGACATTTGTTCGCTATATGGTTTATGGTCTCGTTCTTCAGATTGCACTTCCTGCAGTATTTCCATCTATTATTATTTGAACAAAGCTGGTTCTTAGTGCCTGGTCTTGTGCCGCTGTTAGCATTCCTTCTGTTTCCTTTTTTAATTCTTCCCTCGTGGCCCCATTGCCATGTTTCATCACTGGCCAGTACTTTAGTCTGTCTCATCTACTGTCCATGCATTGGTTTATTGTGCCATTTCCTCTGTTCTGTTTGTCATTCTCCTCTCTCTGTATGTTTCTGAGTCTTCGTCTACTTTTATCAGTCCTTCTTCCCTGCACTCCTTAGCCACTTGTCTTCACTGGTTTTCAGATATTCCCCAGTGCTCTGCTCCCCAATGTTGGCCGCAGTCATCTATTCATAGTAGTCCTCTCCCTCTTTCCTTTCGGGTTATGCTTAGTCTGTCCTGTATTTGCTCTAGGGTGCTTGATGTATTGTTATGTGTTTCCAAGTTTTCTGGTTTATGGTGTGGAGTTCAGCCTTCCTCCACTCCATTACGCCTGTGCTGTATCTGATTACTGGTGCTGCCCATGTGTTTGTGGCTTTCGTTATATTTCTATTGTTGAGTTTTGATTTGAGTATCTCTTGAAGTCACTGCATATATTCTCTCCTGATCCTGTCCTTGATCTCTTCGGTGTTTTATATCCTTTTCTTCTATTATTCCCAGGTATTTGTATCGTGTTTGATGCTATTCCCACATGGTAGCTTTATCCCTTCAGTCTTTGTCAATTTGTTTGCCTTTTTGTATGTTGACCAAGGAACATTTTACTATTCTAAATTCCAGCCTGCTGTCCCCAGATACAATCCTTACAGTCTGGATTGGGGTATCTATTTCCTTGATGCTCCTTACCATACAGGTTGATGTCGTCCATGAACATCAGATGGTTAATTCTGTTGACTCCTTTCCTGAGTTGGTACCCAGCACCCATCTTCTGCAGTACTCTTCTCATAGGAATCATGGCCACTACGATTGGGCCAGTGGGGACAGTGAGTCTCCTTGAAAGATCCCTTTCCTGATGTTAACCTCTCCTAGAGTCTTATCCCAGAGCTTATAATTATTGTATTCCAGTTGCGCATTGTATATTTTTGTGAAGATGAGTTGTGTTTTCCTCCGCCCCATCCCCATATTTTCGGGCATTTTTATATTAGCCACGTGTGTGGTATGTCAAAGGCTTTTCTTGTAGTGAATCCATGCCATGCTTAGGTTAGTTTCCTTCTTTTACTGTTCTTCATTACCATTTTTTCTATCATGAGCTGGTCTTTTGTGCCCCTACACTTCCTTCTACAGCCTTTCGTGAAGGTGAAGGTGGTTTTTTTTATCCTCTAGGTAGTTGTATAGCCTTTCACTGATGATACCTGTTTGTAACTTCCACATTACTGGTAGGCAGGTGATAGGCCTGTAGTTACTTGCTATAATATTTCCCTTGTTCGTGTCTTTCTGTAGTAAGGATGTTCTCCCTATGGTTATCTATCTGGGCGCATTATTATTAAACTACAGTGATTAGAAAATGGAAAGAGTAAAACTGAGAAGAGATAGCTCATCCAGAAAACAGGCATTTCCATACGCAAACAGCAATAAATTACTAAACAAGAAATCGACGTTATCGTTCAGCAGCCATGGCGATGCTTTGCATGTCTAGAATTTAACGTTTCCCGATCAAAGTAATCAGGATATTAGCAGTTCATAAAGTAATTAATAACTGCAGTAAAATGTTATGTCGCAGTACTGACCGAGCATTGCAGTTGAAAAGTTCATTTTGTAAAATGGGATAAGTTATTACATAATAATATAAACATCCCATTTTAATGGGATGTTTATATTACTGTTATATGATAATAATGAGATGAACTCTCTTCTTTGCATAAATATCTTTTTTGGCAATGTTGAAACTTTTCCTAGTAAGAGCATCTTGTCATTTATTCACTTGCCTCGAACAATTGAAATATTAGAAGGCTCAGTCTCAAATCCAGTAAATACGTGTTTTTTTTTTTTTTTTATTATCGTTGTCATGATTCGTCTCACAAACAAATAAAATGAATGTGAAAAGCAGATATTTTATGTCAGGTTCAGAAATGCATTGGGTAAAATATATCAAATTCTATACGCAAATCTTAAGAAAAGTGTGACGTCATTATAGAAACAAACTTGGTTATATCCTTGCAAGAATATGAAATTGCGAAGAAAATATTAGGAAATTCGAATTTCTTGCTTATATTGCAAATAGTGTATGGAACTCGGCATTGATTATTCCTTGACATTCATTGCACATAAGAGCATTAGTAGATAATTGGTGCACTTTATGTTTGACGATTTTTTTTTTTTTTTTTTTTTTTTTTTTTGCGTTTTTTGTTTTACTATGTTCTTTTTTTACCTTTTTCAGTTGAAATAACAGGTATTATCAGAAGTGTTAAATATACAGGATAACATATCAGTACAATTATATTAGGAATGATTATGTAGAAAAAATGTGATAAAAATGTAATTAATTTTTTCCTAAAATGCATAGCAAAGCAAATGCACAAGGGACGGAATCCAATAATAATTGTGTATCCATCAATGAAAGAGTTAAATAACCAAAATCCGGTGAAAGTCTCAAGAAAATTATCCTTTTCATTTTGCAGTTGTAGCTTTTAATTCAAAGTACTGCATTTTAGCTGTAAAGGATTATATGATTATTTCTATTGATCTTTAAGGTTTTGCTAGAATACTATAAAATTCAGAAACAATTAAGTATTTTAGTTTTATTAAAATTTTATTCTATTTTGGTCATCAATCATATCAGATTTATTCGTTGCGTTGTTTTATAATTAAGGAGTTCAACTGAATTGTTATTCTACGTGCATAGCAAAACCTACTTAGCATTTTTACTTTTAAATTACAAATGCACAGCATAAAGAATTTCGCATTTACTGACACAAGCGCCTGAAATTTCCGCGAGGGGGCATAAGCGCAAGTTGACGACGTAATGGTCTCCTTAGTTCCCAACCCTCCAAACAACCCTACTCCCCCCCCCCCCCCCCCCAAAAAAAAAAAAAAAAGACAAACACACACACACACACGCACACACCTCCTCAGGATTTCCGCAACCTGTGGCAGTCAGATGTGTTTAGAGAGCTTGTATTACCACCATTTAGAAATTTTCCTACTAAAAAGCTCACACAAGGTTTACGAAGGTTTACGAGATATGTAATCCTTTTGGTTACTCTGACAAAATAATCCAAATAATGGAACAGGAATAATTAGGAAGAACGAGTGTCACATCTGGGGTGGCTGAAGGAAGTAATTCACTAGATAAAAAAAATATCAATGTTTCCGTGCACTGACAGTGGTGGTAAAACGACTGGGACAGAAATCTAAATGGCGTAGAAGAGTTTTAGTAAGGGAGCATATTTGGATATTTTGGAGATGAACGAGAGTTGGGTTGGGACAAAAGACAACGAAGTGCAAGGAATAAATGACGATATGCTGGCGATATTCCTTGGCGGGATCAGTGAGCACCGATCACCGCAAAATAGGTGCCAGCGAAATAGCCTAGAGGTTGCCTTGTAAGACAAGGGTACAGTGGCGGCCAAAGAGACTTCTGTAGAGTGGGTGCAGAACAGAGGAAATAGTTAAGTAGCAGTATGAAAGAGGATGAATAAAATGACTGAGGAAAGCGCAAGAGAAAAAGTTGGAACTTAAATAAAGGAGTTATTATAAGAAGGAATGTTGCAGTACAGGACAGTCAAGAAGTGAATGAAGCAGGACAAGACAAAGTAGAATAAACATCGAAAATCAAATTATCCGGAAGTATTTTTTGGTCGAATTATTTAACGTTAGTAGAAGCCCGATGTTGAATGTATGACGAAAATGTGTATCCTTTTATCTTATTACCAATATCGGAATGCTAAGAAGGAGCTGGGAAAACTACCTTAAAAAAAACTTTGAATCAGCAAGATATAACGTTCCAAGTACCTTCAGCCATGTTTGGAAATGTATGAAGCAAAGATCGGTAAAATCCAGGGGGTGTAAATCCAAGAGGATTTTGCTTACTATTGCTGTGTGTAGCTTTGGAATCTAATCTCTCTCTCTCTCTCTCTCTCTCTCTCTCTCTCTCTCTGTGGCAAAAAGTAATAGATATCTTCTTCCTATCATCAGATTATCAATAATTACAGCCATTATCATCATTACACTTTTATCATTTTCATATAAAGTAAAGTTACATCCAAAATCAATCTATTACCACGTAGTAACACTACTCTGGAACTTCTGCTCATAAATAGGGAAGTTTGGTCATGAATGCTGAAATTTATCGGAACTTCAACGATTCAAGAAAAAAGTTTGAGGAAATGTGATGTCAGTGGCCGAGTTCACTTGAAGGTTATTCTGTTAAGAGTATGAAACCGTCGGCCTTTATGTTAGTCTTCAAACAGCGGTCTTTTTTTCTTTCTTTCTTCAATGCAACGCCCACAACATTTCGGTTTTCCTTATATGAATGACCAGCCATGGGCGCCTGCAGCATATTTTGCAAGGAGGGCAAATTACATACATACTTACATTATATATATGTGTATATATATGTGTATATATATGTATGTATCATATATACATGCGCACACACACACACACACACACATATATATATGTATATATATATATATTAAAGTGTAGCAAGGTGTGATGACGAAAGAAAACACAAGAAAGTAACATTGACTGGTTTTGTTTTCAATAGTCCATGTACTGTTCCAATGAAATCAAACATTTCTGCATACAAATATTATACTGTATAAAAAGGACACCTTTAATTTACCTAAACTGAAAGAGTATACGGTAGAGTGGAAGGAAAACAAAGTGATGTTCCAGGATTTCAGGGCGCCCATGTGACCAGGGGAAAAGACGCTCGATTTTAAGGATTTTTGCCATTTGGTTCTAAAGATTTGCGGTTTATTTCGAAAAAGGATTTCAATTTAGTTTCCTGGAAATCCTCAGGTGTTGAACATATCTTTAGTATGTGGCTCCTACACGTATACACCCACACACGCGCACACAGGAACTATACTTTTGATACTCTTGCTGTTGGTTTCGAAAAATTCACCCTATTTTTCGAAAGGAGCGACAATGTCCCTTCTACTCTTTCTGCTTCAAATTTATCCGTCAGCAAAGCAGAAAGGAAAACAAGGATCTCTCTCTCTCTCTCTCTCTCTCTCTCTCTCTCTCTCTCTCTCTCTCTCTCTCTCTCTCTCCAAACGTAATTGGACACCGAATACAGTCCAAGTAAAAGGTTTCATTAAGTTAAGATTTATTAACGTCATTCCCGTTACCTCTTCTCTGCTTATTGATTAAAAGAATAAACTTACGATGGAATAGCATTGATAGCATATAAGATAAGAGTTTTCTTTTACTACCGATATTTCAGGTAGACTACATTCCACATTTCTTTCATTTCCCAGGTACCAAATGGGAATAAATTCCGGGAGAAACATATGGCAATACAGGAAACCAATAAAATCTACTAACCAGCTCTCGTGAGCATCGGGATTTCCACGCCGAAAGTGGAATAATAATAATAAAAAAAAAGGTATAAGTGATAAGTGATAAAAAACTCATTGCATAATTTAGAGCAGGGAATGATACCCCGCCCCATCCCCTCCCCTAATTGTTCGACAAAGGTTGTCGACATGTTTAGGGAAATTTGTAGCGTGTAACATGTTTTGCTGGATGATGATACCGACTTCATTATAAAGGATGACCATTTGTTGGGAGCCGATTGTGATGTTACATCGCTTTACTGAACTGTCAGCCAAAACACATGACAGATATACTCTGGCAAATCAATAATATTAGAGACTTGGTTAACTATTATATAGGAATTATAAGCAAAAGCGATATCAGAGATGAACACTTTTTAGATAATAATGATGTTGAGTGTAATGTTAGAATATATTTTTTTTCAAGTTTAGTAAATTTTTCTCTCGCTTGTCTTAATTTCTTGTTATCTCCAGTATATATATATATATATATATATATATATATAATATATATATATATATATATATATATATATATATGACTTTTGTTTCTGCGAGAGCTAATGCTGATGTCTATTATTTCAAAGAATGTCATTGTTCACCACATCTATCTATCTATCTATCTATCCATCTATCTATCTATCTATCTATCTATCTATATATATTATATATATATATATATATATTATATATATACTCATATATATATATATATAGATAGATAGATGTGGTGAACAATGACATTCTTTGAAATAATAGATATCCACATTAGCTCTCGCAGAAACAGTCAATGTTCTTTGTTAAGAAGGATCAACTGTCTCAGAGGTCACATTGACAGTTTTCATGGAAAATTCCTCAAAACGTTGTGTTCGTGTGTGCGTTTGTTTCTGGGCGGAACCTGTGAGAGATAACCCTCCTAACGAGGAGAATATAAAATGTAGAAAACTTCATAATGTGGAGATCACGAATTGTGAAATAAATAATGTGTTATTACACGATCGGTTTTGCACAACGAACTCGGGAGGGGTTTTACGAGAATGTTCGTTCATTTGTACGTCACGTTTTACCTTCGCCATTGTGTCTTACGACTTTTGGGGCATTTATTCGCTCAGTCTTGTCCTTGAAAGATGGAGGGCACGTGCCAACCGACCACAAAACTATCATCATGGATATCAGAGGTGAGAGTTGTTGGAACTTCAATTAATGAATTTCTTTTCAGCATCTCGAACTATTTGGGGTGACGTGTGAAGTGGCAGAAAACCTTTCTTTCTCATGAGAGATTCGTGAGAAAATTATTATCATTCCGTTTTTTGGGCACTTGTTGGTGAAATGAATCACTGACCTCTTTATGAGATTTGTTATTATTTTGTTAATACTTTGACAATTTTGTTAATAAGAATTCTGTTTCTTTCTGACAGGAACTCTTTTGCATTGTTACTTTGTCGACCCTGTGAGCCGGAATATTACCTTGGTGTTACGTGTTAAAGAGACTAACTGACTAACTGCTTGACTATTCAATTTTGTGGAATTCATATCAGACAGTCCATCTTTTGTGTCTTTCATTTGATTAACTTTCTAGCTGTCTGGCGATAGTTAGAATTTGCTTTTCCTTTTGAGAGATAAAGTTATTTTTGTAGTTGAGTGTTTAATTCATTGCCCAGGTTAATTCTTTGCAATTGCCTTGTAAGTTGATTAGAGATTTTCAGATGCCACAACACACACACACACACACACACACACACACACACACACATATATATATATATATATATATATATGTGTGTGTGTGTGTGTGTGTGTGTGTGTGTGTGTCCAATGTAGCATGAAGGAACACGGGCTTGGGAATATCCTTAAATGCACGCTAGGAAGGTGACTGAAAAATAGGGACTTGGGACAAATACTTTCGTAGTATATCCCACATTTCTAAATGTAGGATATACCAAGAAAGTGCTTGTTCCAAGTCTCCTGTTTTTCACTCGCCTTCCTAGCGTGGATTTAAGGATATATATAATATATATATATATATATATATATATATATATATATATATATATAGAGAGAGAGAGAGAGAGAGAGAGAGAGAGAGAGAGAGAGAGAGAGAGTTACAAACAGTGTAGTCGACGGAAGACCAGGATATGTGGATGCATTGATTCGTTATGTGACTTTGAAGGCAGCTAAGGTAGACCCCAGACTAGCAGTGGATTACATCATTCCATAGCATAACTGTGAAAAGGGTCAGTAGTCTTCAGGTTGACAAAAAAAAGTTAAGATTATTTATCGTAGAAGATTCTTTTGTCCCAAAGTGAAGCCGCAGTTTGGATCAAGAGTTTTATGGATAATAATGTTATCCTGAATTATACTTACTCTCACCCCAGTCAGTTTTCATTATATGTAAAGTAATAATGATTCATCGATTCATCTTAACCATTTCTTTGCAACCCCAACTCCATCCAAAGTACGTCTCATACTCTATTCAGCTTTCACAATTTAGAAACCTCCCCAGGGATTGAAAAAGAGGATTTTGGGAAGGTCGGAAGGTGAAGGGCGATACAATCTATAGAAATTGTAATGTTGCAATTTAGTTACAAATGTCCTTTAATATCCAATTCGCTCAACCTCGCAAATAATATTTTCATATATGTTAAATGTTAACTGAGAGGGGAGCATTCCATTGAGTGTGAGAGATGTGTATTTCTGGCGATAGAAGTTCACTCTCAATGTGGTTTGGGAAGTCACGTAAATCACGTAAAGCCGTTGGTCCCGTTGCTGAATAACCACCACTGGTTCCATACATCGTAAAAAAACCATACAAACAAACAAAAATTGTACGGGGATTTTTTAGTTGATAATAATTTCGTCCTCCCGTGGATTCGAACCAGCAGACATCCAGATATTCAGCAGCCTAGCAATAAAAAATGATTGCCCACTTGGCTAAGATAGTAAGGAGGGTCAGTTCCCAGCTAAATTTTACTGAATTCCGACAGGTATATGTACGTACGAGAGGCAATAGACTTTTATCCTTCTTGTGATCAGGTCAGCAGCGTGACCTCGTTGTGATTATGGATGTGGGTTCGTTTCCTGCAACTGGATATCATAATTAGTTCAAGTATCTTGCACTTGGATCTAAAGCTTTGTAATGAGAAGCATATCCAAAGGCGTTAAGAATATGAGAAGTTAAGAGGACTTTGTGGCTTTTATAATCACATAAGATCTGGTAAAAAGTGACCAGTATATATATATATATATATATATATATATATATATATATATATATATATATATATGTGTGTGTGTGTGTGTGTGTGTGTGTGTGTGTGTGTGTGTGTGTGTGTAGAATCTACTGGCCACTTTGAACTTGGATATTCAAGATTTGTAGTGGCAAACGGATCTTTAAAAAGAGCAAAGAATTCAAGAAGTTAAGAGGGCATTGTGGCTACTACAGTTGCATGCATATATATATATATAATATATATATATATATATATATATAAATAGTATTATCTCTTCTAGAAAGTCTAATCTTTAATAGAAAGAGTAATACCGACAGAAACCCTGGCATATCCAGTTATGAATTTATTTCTATTAATAACTTTCGGGGCATACAATTTCCCATCTTCAGGGATTAAAAACGCGGAGAAAATGAAAACTCCGTACATCAGAGTCAGACTAAATTAGAGAACAGTAGTAAATAATTATCTAAAAAATACTGCGTACAATAATGAGCTTTGAATTGGACATGAAAGCATAATTGCAAGTAATGAAACTAGAAATTTACATTAAAAAGCAAAGTTATTACCACGCATATTGACACTAACTTTCAGGAAAGAAAAAACCGGAATATAGTAACAAGAAAAATCCACAAGTTAACATCTGAGAAAATTACATTATTCTCAAAGTCAGAAGTAAAAAGTATTTAACCATTCAATCCTAATAAGCAAAACATTTTCTGTATATATTCACAAAAAGTGAAATACAAAACATTGAGACGAGCTATCTAAAAAGATTGAAAATATTCTTTGACACCAGGGAAGGCAAACAGAGAGGTGAGAGGTGTAGAATGGACGAACGGTGTATTAGGTAATGTTCAATTGTACAGCTGTTGATGGGTTGCGTATTGTAGAAAATTCCTTCCTGTATAAAACTAATCCTGTTCAGTGACTGACGCCCCGATGTTTATCGATACGAACCTTCAACAACTGACTGGAATTGCCCAAATTACAATTGGAACAAGGGAATAAATATGATGTTGAAGATCGCATCAATCCCAGTAGTGACTTATTAATTTAAGAACTATTAAGGAGCGATGTAGTAGTTGCATTTGACAACGTTCTCAAGGGTTGCTTGTAAGAGAGAGAGAGAGAGAGAGAGAGTAGCTGGTTGTCTCGTTAGGTTGTTTGTATTCGTTGGAAGCAATAGGAAGGTTGGATTTTTTTGTTTTTGCTATATCGTGTTTTGTGTTATATGTCGTTGTAAAGGTAGTATGGGGTAGGTTTGTGTCTGCGGTTTTCCGTTTTGAGAGAGAGAGAGAGAGAAGAGAGAGAGAGAGAGAGAGAGAGAGAGAATGGTGCATGGGTAGTTAGTGAGTGAATTGCTTGTTGGTGGGCGGTTGGGTTCGTCTGCGGATTCGGTGAGAAGTGATCAGTCTGTATTTGGCAGTCAGTCAAGTGAGGCAGTTTTGGACAGATGTAGTGAGTTGCCTGTTCTATGTTTCCTGGATTGTTTTGATTTTGTGTGATTGAGTTTGTTGTACTTGTGTCCATCTGAACGATGTTGAGCTTGTGAGTTTCTATTTGTGTTTGATTTGTGAATTGTTATGGTTATGAGTTGTTGTGAACTCTTGATGTTGGATGGTGTTTTGTTTGTGTTAGAATTATGGTGTTTATTGAGCTGTGTGAGTTTTGGTGTCGTAGGTGTTTGTTTGTGTAGGGATTTGTCGTGTTGTTTTAAGTTGTTGTATGGTTTTGGTGCTTGTTTGAATCAGGTTGTTGTTTTTTGTTTCAACCACCCTGAATCTAGTGGACAGCACAGCGTCTCACCCTGAATTTCTGGTATATATTGAGTACATGGATTTTGAGAGTTTATTTGTTTTCCTCGCTGAACCAACCGTCCTGTACTTAAATAGTAACGTAAAGAGGAAAGTGTGGCTGGGGGGAATATTGTTAGCCGGTACGAGTAAAGTAAATGTGGGAAGTCTGTATTTAACTTGCTTAAGATTTGATTCCGCCACAGAACCATAACATCTTTTTGGAAATACTCAAAGTCACTTCAAGTATAATTCCTAGTCAGACCTTTCATGGCCTAAGATTTCCCATCAACATTCCCGCATCCATTTCCATCTCACGTTAAGCTATGTATATCTTAAGGTGAGTTTACACTAGGCTTCACCCCACGCTGCATGCGTAAGACTCATCACCAACTCCTCCCAAATTCGTGTTACCCCCGCCTACTGGAATGCTCATCAAGATCACGCCACACCACTAAGTCACTCTAATAAGCAGTTAGATATCCAGTCCTTAAATCACAAAACTAAAAAGCTGTCACAGAGAGTAGGGGAAGCAGGCGGAGACGAGGCTATCGCAAGTATGTGGGGAGATCACTTCAACAATATCCTGAAATGCATAAATGATCAAGATTTCCGAAGGGATGTAGATAAACCCATCTTACTGACAACATTCAATTTCATCTTGGGAGACCGTATCACGCCAGGTAACATCAGCGATGCCAGGCGCCTCAGCGGCGTTGTTGGTATTGTATATTTCGTTCCTCCTCGGTGGTCGCGGGTTCGATTCTCGGCCATTCCATTGAGGAGTGAGAGATGTTTATTTCTGGTGATAGAAGTTCACTCTCGACGTGGTTCGGAAGTCACGTAAAACCGTTGGTCCCGTTGCTGAATAACCACTGGTTCCATGCAACGTAAAAGCACCATTCAAACAAACAAACAAACATCAGCGACGCCATAAACAGCCTACCTAATAATAAATCGCCCGGCTGTGATGGTCTTCCCACAGAAGCTAACAAATTCTGCCATCCGATAATTTAAGTTTTGCTAGCTGACCTATTCAATGCGTGCATAATTCACTGGTTTCTTCCAGACTCCCTACTCTTAGTTCACTTGATACCATTAATCAAAAACAAGCTAAAGGATGCAGCTGACCCTCGCAACTACCGGCCGGTTGCAATCATGACGATCGCATCGAAGATACTTGAGTCGGTTCTTCTTGTGAGACTTCTCCCCCTTCTACACACCACTGACAACCAGTTCGGGTTTAAAGCAAACCACTCAACCAACACCTGCATCTACATACTGAAAGAATTGCTGAACTACTACCTATCATCAGCCTCTCTTGTTTACCTTTGTTTTGTGGATGTGAGAAAAGCATTTGACAGAGTAAACTACCTGAAGCTCTTCCTGAAACTGCATAAAAAAGGCACACCCTTATTTCTAATTGGCATTTTACATTGCTGGTTTCTCCACACAGCAATTCTGTGTCAAATGGGGTAACATATTATCGTACACCTTTAGCTCCCTAAACGCGCTTCGGCAAGGGAGCATTCTCTCTCCATACTTATTTAATACGTACACAGATGCCTTGAATGTCAAACTGAACTCACTCCCAGTCGGATGCACTGTCAATGAAACAACTATAAACAACCTCCATTTGCAGAATAATTTGATATCCTTTACAACGAAACCAAGACCCAGTGCATATCGCTGCTCCCGAGATCGCTTAAGCATATTGCGGAACCACAAATTTTCATCGGAAACCATCGGCCGGAATTTGTGCCCAAATTTTCCGCATTTGGGTCATATTATCACCGACGACCTAAAAGATACGGCAGACATTGAACAGAGGCGTCGTAAACTATGTGCAACTGGCATCATGATTGCAAGAAGGTTTGCCTTCTGTTACAGAGGCGTGAAACTGCTGTTCTTCCGCTCATACTGCTACAGTATTTATGGGTGTTCCCTCTGTACGAACTATACCCGAGAGACCATGAGACGTATCACTGTTGTGCACAATGACATTTTGAGACACAAACACTCCTCGCTACCAGTCCGCCACACAGAGGTTCATAGAAAACCACCTGGACAATTTAAAAATCATTGTAAGGCGAACAAGTCCAGTCTGATAACCCGAGTGAGAAACAGCAGCAACTCGCTCATACAAAGCATCCTAAGGAGTGAAGCAAGAAGATCTAAATTGTGGGAAAGATGGAAAATGAGGCCTTTGTCCCCTAAAGGACTTAATCTTTGTATTGGCAAGATGTCATCTGCAGATTCTGTCATTATATATATTTATTGCTTATATTTTATTTTTTCATTATTACTGTGAATACTATCAAGTTAAAGTTTTTCTACATTCAATTTTCGTATTTAGCTCTCTGGACCTGACTACTGTAACAGACTAAGGTCTCTAATTGACATTTAAGTTATATAATCTGTGCACTAACTGTTATAACTCTCAATGCGTTTTTATCTCACCAATGTCAATACTGTTATTACCAGTTTTATGATTACTATCTTTTATGCTACCTCAGCTATTGTGTGGATAAGTGCCGATTATTCATTTTTTTTATCATTTTGTCTCGTGTATCTAGAATATTTATGTTACTGTCTGTATTTTGTATATTCCATGTATATGGCCCTGAGGTGAAATAAAGGATATTATTATTATTATTATTATTATTATTATTATTATTATTATTATTATTATTATTATTATTATTATTATTAGATTATAATGTATGTGAATTTATCTCAACTTCTCTCATTTTCCTTTTTTATGTCTCTTTATTGTTTTCTGTGGCCCTTGATTTGTCTTTCCTAATGCTTATATACACTTATATATATATATATATATATATATATATATATATATATATATATATATATATATATATATACATATATACATATATACATTATATATATATATATATATATATATATATATATATATATATATATATATATATATATATATGTAACGGACCGCACTCAGTCCTGCAGGATCTTAAAGGATAAAAAAAAGGAAATGGGACTGGAATGACTGACAGCAGTCGAGACAAAGAAAGGAGGAAGGAGTGTAACAAAACCATCAGGAATGTCCTTAATCCTATTTATTATTTAAAGTATCTTACAATATATACAATTGAGTCGGGCTTAGCAAAAATTACCAATTAAATAAACATTAACATAATGAAATATTAAGTCGGAAAACAGCAGCAGTCAAAATCAATAATAAGCCTTAGAAGCCCACACAAATTACAATCATAATCAAAATAATGATGTAAAAAGCATTTCAAAATACAGTTACAGAGCCATACACTGCTCAACACCATTACAGAGCCATACTGCTCAACACCATTACAAAGCCATACTGCTCATGCAAAAGCATCTCAAAATACAGTTACAGAGCCATACATTGCTCAACACCATTACAGAGCCATACTGCTCAACACCATTACAGAGCCATACTGCTCAACACCATTACAGAGCCATACTGCTCAACACCATTACAGTAAAGAAAAGATCGGCATATAATATAATAAACAAGCAGCATGAATGAATAAACAAACATGAACAGGGAGCATAAAATAAAATAAGCATAATACAGCAGCAACATAAACAAAATTATACAAATTACTCTAGGAAGCACAGACAAAAAAATTTCCGGTAGAGATAATGTAACAGTCTCCGCTGTCTAAAAGGATGAACTGAATCAGAAGATCTCCGTGAAGACATCATAACAACAGCCATCAACTGTCAACTGGAACTCGGCCAACAACACAGATGAATCACGGGAGAATTGAAACAGCAACACGGGAAAAGTCCACAGATGACCAGGGTTAAGCCATCACCCATCCTTCCAACTGTCAAGGCCAACAGGTAACTAAAACCTGTTACTCAAGTAAATGCTCCATGCTGCTAAAGCTGCCGTGCTAACCCGAACTGGTTCAAAAAAAGAGCGAGCAGCAAAAGTCACCTCGCTCCAATAAAAGCAAAACCACAGGAGTGCAGGATAACTATTAACAAGTTACACAAGCCGGTTACATACTCAAGACTCAAACATCAAATTACCTTACACCTCCTTACCAAAAAGAAAAAAAAAACTACAAAGTTTTTTTTTATATATACATTCACAAAACTTCTCCAATGCTGTCACAACCCTGCCAGCCAAAACAGATCCAATCCTGTCACGGTCGCCATTGTAATGGACCGCACTCGGTCCTGCAGGATCTTAAAAGGAAAAAAAAGGAAATAGGACTGGAATGACTGACAGCAGTCGAGACAAAGAAAGAGGAAGAAGTGTAACAAAACCATCAGGAATGTCCTTAATCCTATTTATTATTTAAAGTATCTTACAATATATACAATTGAGTCTGGGCTTAGCAAAAATTACCAATTAAATAAACATTAACATAATGAAATATTAAGTCGGAAAACAGCAGCAGTCAAAATCAATAATAAGCCTTAGAAGCCCACACAAATTACAATCATAATCAAAATAATGATGTAAAAAGCATTTCAAAATACAGTTACAGAGTCATACACCGCTCAACACCATTACAGAGCCATACTGCTCATGCAAATAGCATCTCAAAATACATTTACAGAGCCATACACTGCTCAACACCATTACAGAGCCATTTCTGCTCAACACCCCATTACAGAGCCATTCTGCTCAACACCTTTACAGAGCCATACGATGCTCAACACCATTTCAGTAAAGGAACGATAGCATATCATATAATAAACAAGCAGCATGAATAAATAAACAAACATGAACAGAGAGCATAAAATAAAATAAGCATAATACAGCAGCAACATAAATAAAATTATACAAATTACTCTAGGAACCACAGACAATAAAATTTCCGTAGAGATAACGTAACAGTCTCCGCTGTCTAAAAGGATGAACTGAATCAGACGATCTCCATGAAGACATCTTAACAACATCCATCAACTGTCAACTGGAACTCAGCCAACAACACAGATGAATCGCGGGAGAAACGTTGAAATAGCAACATGGGGAAAAAACCACAGATGACCAGGGTTAAGCCACACCCATCCTTCCAACTGTCAAGGCCAATAGGTAACTAATACCTGCTACTCAAGTAAATGCTCCAAGCTGCTATCATCACTGCGTGTTTATTTCCCTCCTTTTTTTTAATTTCACTTTCCATTCCTTCACCTTCGTTCACCCATCGGATGGTCCTAAGACTGGATATTAAATCTAAATTAAACAATATGAAATTGCGTTGAATATATGGTTTTATATCTACTAATTTATACAAATGAATAGCGTGACTACATGCATATCTTCAGGATGGCAATCATTTTAAAAGGATTCAGCGACTCCATTTGTCATTTCAACCAAGTTGAAAGGCCAAGAGAGACCCAGCTATGTGATTGGATGACCTTTAGAACTCGAGAAATCTTTGGCGAAATGAGAATTAGGGAGAAGATGGAGGCAAGAGGAAGTCGAGATGACATCCCGAGAGGCTGAGAGTCAAGAGAAGGAACTGGGAGATCGTCGCCATCAGCGCCACTGGAGACGCCACTTAGACATCCAGGATGGCGAATCAGGGAGGCGAGGAAAACCAAAGGCAATTTTATACGTAATGCATTTAAGAGGATGAGGTTATCGTACTCATCGGAATTTAACGCGAGAGAAGGAGATAAAATAGATAGATAGATAGAGAGAGAGAGAGAGAGAGAGAGAGAGAGAGAGATGAGGAAAATTATTATAACAAAATAAAAGCTGACTATTGCTTGTAAAGTAGTCAGAGGATTGATGTTCTTGCCAATTAGTTTCTGTATTTCTCTTCTTCATGCGTTCAAGGTGAAATAAGATTTATACTTCCAATAGAAAAATCTAGAGAGGATTTTATTTCTCGAGTTCATTGTCGGTTTATCCTTAAGGCGCTGTAACACCCCTAGCGAAATTTCCGTCGACTTTTTCTGAGTTTGTCGTCCAACTTTCCAAAGTAAGTTCGACGTCATTCCGTACTCTGATTTGTCACACACGTTCCTCTTCATACTGTGGTAGTCGTCGTCAAAACGTAAACAAACCATCTAAGCTGTGACTTCCCGGAATGATAAAACAACTATACTTCATAACACAAAGCAACTAGTGGGTTGTGCTTGCATGTGTTTAATGATGCTGCATAGAATTTAAAAAAAAGTCATTGGGTTCGGTCCTGGTTAAAAGGACGTGAGAAGTTTCATTTTAAAAAATAAGCTAGGGCTAGCCTAGATAGGCTATTCGTAACATTCGTTTACACAACCACAGTCAGACTGTATTATAAATTAAGCAAGAGAAACACTGCAAAAATTTTAAAGACTTGTTTTTTTTTTTTATTATTTGCTAATGCAAACAAACAAACAAAAAACATAATGACAGCAGACCTAGGCTATATAACAATCTGATATTCACGATATAGCATGCTTATATATATAAAGATCAGCAGGTAAAGGAAAGTATTCCCTGAGTTGCATGGTGATTTCTTGGTAATATTTTCATTTAAGACCCTTTTTCATAAAACTATCATGCTTATAGTCTCGTAAGCATCGTCTCTCCCCCATATCTTCGACACCAAAAACTGTTCTGGCAATCTTGTCCACTGTACCAAGAACCTCTCTTGCATCTAATGACTGGAAATGCGCGCTCCCCGAGATATAAACAAACAGTAAAGTCGACGGTAGCGATGGGTTGAATTCGATCGGTACCGTTTTCAAAATTCGTGACGACGACACCAGAAAGTCGTCGTCAAAACATGAAAAGTCGACGTCAAATTCAAAAGTCAACGGAAATTTCGCTAGTGTGACAGCGCCTTTAGAGACGAGATCTTGCGTAAATGAGAGGCAGTAGTCATCTGAAACAAGACGTAACATTTTGTACTTTCTTTCCATTTTTGGCCTTCGTCTTTCACGTTAGTATCTGAGATGTTTAAAAATGGCATCTTTCTGCAGGTGAGATGAGAGGCTCTTGTTTTTTCCGACGAAGGTTTAGGGGGCAGCTTCCCCCAAGAGTTCATAATAATAAATGGTGCGCTACAGGTGCGTTTTAAGGTCTTGATTTGTCTAGGGCTGTTTTCAATAATCCGCTTGGGTTTCGGGTTTTATTGTTTATACCATACCATCAGTTCTATTTCTATTTTGTTGTGTTCTTCGGTAGGTCATACATGCCTCTTTATAAAGTTTTACTTGTTCTTTATAATAGTTTGGATGCATTATGGATTTGTACAAAGTTTAAATTCTTTTCGGTAACTACCTTGGTTGAGGCAATGCTGTGCAATGTACCATTCTTAGGTTGATGAGGTTTTTATGGCAGCTGATCAGTGGTGGCTTTACGTGGTAATGAATGTGCTAGTCATGGATAAAAATCTCTCTGGGCATTCGCTTTTGCCATTGGAACACTTCTTTTTTTCCCGGTTTGGCATAATCGGAGAAGGTACACCTGTCCGTCCCATTCTTGCTTTAGTGTCGCATCGTGGAATGGAAGCTTGGATGTGAGTTTCAAAGGTGATTCAAGGACGGAATTGTTTTCTATCTGGGTCTGTTTCAGTGATGCAAGTTCTTCAGTTTGGACGCCTTGACTTTGTTTGCAGAACGAAAGTAAAAGGCGCGGTCGGCTGGTGACGGAGAAAGACTTATAAAACTTGTTGTTAATTATTGTTGACTAAAATCCGAGAGAGAGACCCCATCCAGTTCTTGGCGGGTTTCATGTGGTAAAGCTTTGCGATGTTCAAATACTCTTGGGGTTCAATTACTCTCAGGGCATGCACCCTCTCCATTGAAACAGAATTCTTTTTTTTTTTTGGGGGTTTTTTTTTTGGGGGGGGGTGGGGGGGGGTGTTGCCGGGGGTGATATGGTACAAACGTATGTGGTATACCTATCCCATCCCTATTTCGCGGAGAATAGAAGTTTGGATATTATTATCAAAGTTGTTTTTTATTTAATGAAAGAATTTCCCCAACAAACTACGTTTTAGTAACACAAGATCTTGATCTTTTTGGACGGAGACAAACATGTTTCTTCTGTGTAATAGAAGTTAGCGAAAGACGACCCCTAAGGGCGAGCCCCAGGCTATTTATGGTCACTGAAGGGGACCCCATTGAACACATTTCCGTTTAAAAAAAAAATTCTTATTTGAATCAACTACGTACGAAGACCCTTATGTTTCGCGATGATGTTCAGTAAATATCATGATTTATCTTGACACCTTTTCCAATCTCTTACGCCATTTTAGTTGTCTGATCCTGAATACACAAAAACTAAAAACTCACTAACTGAGCATCGACAGCCCAGAAAGCGTTGGCAGTTTGTACAAATTCCCTCCTTCATTCAAGTTCATTGGCAGTGACCTTGATTCTGGTCTTTTGGCGGACTCTTTTTCACCTTTTCCTTTTCCTCCAGCAATAAATTAGCTGTCGTAATATACGCCTTCACATAGAAGCAGGAATTTTGGTTTTAAAAAGCATAAAGATGAAAACAATAAAGAACACTCAACATATATTATAGGTTTCCTAACCATTTTCAAAACAAAATCATTTCAAAAACAAAAAATTATATTAAAAAGAGGACAAGCAAACTCATGAAAAAAAATTTCAAGATTTTGTCAAAATTGTTCCATAATGAAGATTTACTGGGTGAACCAGGTTCCTTTAGGGAACCGAGAAGTGTTATGTGAACTTTCATTCGCGCGCGCGCGCACACACACACATTAAAATTAGTAGAATAAAATAACAACCATTATTCTAAGCATAACGCCTTTCCTCTTTCTTTCCCTGGGTGCGTTCGAACGGAGTTCGAGCATTCAAGAAATTACCCGTGAGTGGGCGTGTGTGATGGAAATTCAGTGACCACCTCACTCTTTCGATCATCCTCGTCCTGTGAGGAAATGTCGATGTAATCAGCGAGATTGTAGTGTCACTCTGATGCACATTCAGACGACGCTTTTCCTCTGGCTGCATCGGTTCTCTCGTTTCACCTTTGTAGATGTTAATACAGCTAGAATTAAAGTTTTTTTCCGTTTTATGACTACCTGAACATACTTTCATCATCAGTTTACCCGTATACGAAATTCAATTTAGGGACGCCATTATATATATATATAGATATATATATATATATATATATATATATATATATATATATATATATATACATATATTATATATATATATATATATATATATATATATATA
>NC_087214.1:53081281-53100527 GCF_015104395.2 Macrobrachium nipponense
CATGCGACATGACTTCATAGGATTTCGTTCAAAATTCACTAACTGGCAACCTAGCATGATCCATATTTCTCTATTATTTCAATGCGGAAACGCCTCCTCCCGATTGTTTCATAAAATAAGGCTGCAATAGGGTTCATAACAATGAAATCTATCAAATATATCAAAATTGTAAGAAAATATTACGTTTAGGCAAATTTAGGAAAAAACGGTGACAAAACTTTCCAAAAGTTTCGTTCACCAACGCCGATGCGTTCGAGAAAAGATTTTTTTCAACAAACGAATTTTTAAATGTTGCAAATAAAGAAAAAAAGGAACAAAAAAAGGAAAAAGTGTTCATGATATTGTAATATATTCTGAGCTGTAACCATAAGAGTCCCATTCGATTATTTTAAGCTTCGACATTGAAAAACCTAAGCAAAAAAAAAAAAAAAAAAAAAAAGTAGTTTATTTATAGTATACTCAAACGCATCCACGATATCAACGGGTAGGTATGCCTGTGCGTAACACAACAATTTGAGTGGGAGTGGCGGGAACATGAATCACCTAGGTCCTAGATCTAGACAACCACGAGCAGAGGCTTCAAGATCGGATAGGTATGCAATCATTGAATTATATGGAGCAACCATTTCCAAAAATGAAATTGCCCGTCGTCTAAGCATACACAGAGCGACAGTGTTTAGATGGCTGAAAAGGCACAGTGAAGGGCAAGGACTGTCTAATCAACAAAGAGCTGGTCGTCCCCGTTGCACCACGGATGAGAAAGACGAAGAAATATTTGGGTTTGTCGGTCACATCCTACCCCCTTACTACATCAACGGCAGTGGTACAAGCAACAGATTTACACATATCAAGGCATACGATATACCGTCGGTTGCGAGAAAGAGGGCTTGAGTGCAGAATCCCAGCGCGAAAAACAAAACCATTTCTAACGCCATCTCACAAGGAAACACCGACTTGGCTTTGCTCTACAGTATCTTCCCAGTGATAAGCAGCTTTGGGAAAACCTTCTGCAATGACTAACATGGGAGGCTTTATTGCTGGCGTTCACCAAACTACAAGGTATGGTGATAATTATGTGAGTGTTTCCTTTTTTTCTTTATAGCTAACATAGTTAATGAGACATTGGACTATCAACATAGACTAATAATTGTTAAATTTATCTTTAATCCTGCTATTGTTACTTTCAAGGATGAAAAATAGTCTACCACGGTTAGTGTCTTTTGTCAAAAATAATATTATAATAATATTACCGTTATGAATTTAGAAATCGTCCATCGTAGGCCTAATTTGATATCAGTTTTTCTAAGCATGTAGGCCTATTTTGGACGTATATATATATATATATATATATATATATATATTATATATATATATATATATATTATTATATATATATATATCTGTGTGTGTGTGTAGCGAGAGAGAGATTAAAAAAATTCCCCTTCTCATGTATACAGAAAACCATATTCAAAAACATCGTCGAAGCGGCAGAATTTCAGTAGGACTTTGGGGTTGGATGGCGTCTTGCGGACCAGGAGCTCTGGTCCTATTCATGAAATACTGGATAGCTATCAGTATGTAGAAATACTGGAGGAAGTGTTGTTATCTACTGTGAGAACTCTGCTCCCCGAACTTATGTCCATCTGCATTGCCATGGACAACTCGCCTGTTCATAACAGTAAATTAGTTAAGGATTGGTTGAAAAAGTTATCCAGAAATCGTTCGTATTGAATGGCCCGCCAAATCTTCCGACTTAAATCCAATAGAGAATTAATGGGGTATCATAACTAAGGGAAGGGAAGGTGGTATTCCAAATACAAAACACGCTTTAATTTCCCACTGTTTGTCAGTGTGGGAATCCTTCAGAGGAACTGACGTATGTAAAAATTTAGTAGATTCAATGCCCAACAGGATTAATAGAGTAATCGATCATTTAGGCTCTCATACAAAATATTAATTTCTTATTTCTTTAAGTATTATAGTTTCCTTATTATGGTGTAAAATATATGTATTTCAGTTAAATATGATGTGTTACTGTAAAAGCTCTCAAGTATTTTATTTATTTATTTATCCAAATAGGTCTACACGAATGTAATTTTTTTTTTACTTGTGTTAGGACAATGAAATGTTCTTAAGAACATTTACTTTATATTTATTACAGGAATGTTTGTGTTTTCATAAAAAAAAAATAGAATTAATTGTGTTATAGTTCTTACTTTACCACTTCAAAAATTATTTTTTACTGCCACATAACAGATTTTCGCCCATGCAAGTTATACCTTTGTTAACGCCAAGACCTTGTTCCTACGCCTAGCTGTGCTATTTTCTTTACATGCTAAAAATACATTACACTAACGTTCACATTCTAATCATTTCTGGCGGGAGAGCATATGAAATAATCCACATATTACTCGCACTTAAGTTATCCAATGAATCCATTACATACCAAAATTAAGCGGCACGATATTCATGAAAATAAGTCTTCGTTAGTCACATTTTTTTTTTTTTTTTTTTTTTTTGTATAGGCCTAGACGACCTTAATAGTAATGAACTATTTAATTGGATATCTATCTTCTCGAGATAATTTAAAGAATCCTCACTTTGTTTTTGCAAAGAACGGATAATCTCTTAAAATAAACCCTTAGTAAAATTAGATTGCATCTCAGTAGTCTTAGATATTTTTGTTAGACCTATAAATCATTACCACAGCATATGCACACGCCGTTTTGAAAATAGCGTAAAACTTCGAAATCCAAATGAACTGTTTGTAATGTATAATTCTAATTTTAAAAGTTTGTTATAGCTGTTGAGGTATTAGACCTACGTTATATGCTGTAGAGGTAGTTGCAATGAACACTTCGAGTAGCAAGTTGTGCATGCTGTCATTGGAAACCCCACCAATCTTGTGTCGCGTGCCAGGAGCTAACCAATGAAAAAGTATAATGTATTCAGTTCATTTGATGTAAACTACGAATGATACCAGTGCAGTGCATGAAAGAGAGCATATCTATATATTCTTCTGGAAAAAAAATAGTATTTGTTGTGAATTCGCAAACTTGTCGACGTTGTATGACATTCGAAATAAAACAAAAAGCGCTACTTGGCAATTGTTACGTTGAGTCTGAGAATCTGGACGATACAAAAAGGAAAAAAAATCATGTCGCACGAGATTTGAGCACCACTGTACATTGAATGCCACTGTTGGACTACTGGAGAAGGCAACACGGATCTGCCAAGCAGTCAAGAGTTGAAACATAAGTCCAATAGCAAGAATGACAAGTCTAAGGTAAACAAATATGCTAAAATATACGAATTACTCAACTTAAAATCATTCAATATTACGATACTGTAATGTGTACAGTGGGTTGGAAGCGTAAATGGTTTTTTATACTTAACAGGTCTCAGAGGGAGCCTTGGATGTTCAGGATGGGAATAGGAGAAAACACTTGAAACACGGAATGAGTTCTGGTGCTGGCTAGGGCAGAGTGCACATTGGTAGACCAGGTCGGGCAATATATATACCAGTTGAAGGAGCGACCGGTCCACATCTGGTTCAGGCTGGCTTGATTTCTACTCGGGTTCTTCATGTCCGCCACCAATCCTTGTTAATACCTGAAAGAGTTGGTGAAAATGAAGTACAATGGAGGCTACAGTGGGACAAGAGGTTTAGGACGACGACCTTCGGTCATGCAGGTGTGTGTGTGTGGGCGGCGGAGTCGCAGAACAGAAGTGTTCTGATAACAATAGCGAAGGAAGGAGGTCAGGTAGAAGGGCAAGAAGGGACAGGTCAGGGAGACTATGTAAACTTTCACTGGTTGGAGGCGTCTAGCAGCTAATGACTTCTAAATTTAAACTAAACGATGTCCGCTCTCTCATTCACCGTCATTTGTTTCATGAAGAAAATCTTTTCTTGCAACATTACTTCGATGATAATTGCTTTCTAAACAAATCTTTCTAACTAAAGCTTCCAGACTTCACATTTTACATGACGATAGCTTTGGAAGTAATTTCAGAAGGATAATAATTCAAAAGTACTTGAGAGCCATTGATGTCGTTTGGTGTTGCTTATGAAAGTACGGGTCTGAGATATCGGTGGGAACATTAGTCGGATGTACCAGAGACGATACTCATAAGGGGCCGAGTTATGAACTGGATGCCGACTGTCCAATCCAGAGCTATTTAGTATAAGAAAGCATGGTACCGAGTGCAAAACTCATATAAATTACGATGGCTTTAAAGCTATTGGCCAATCACTGAACCAACAAAAGCTTCAGATACTTGAGTCTTTAAATATCAAATTATGATAGGTTCCTCATTAAACACTCAAACTACCTCTATTACCTTGTCATTACAATTTTCTTCTCTCTCTCTCTCTCTCTCTCCCCCCAGATGCTGAAGCCTTGCTGAGGATGGGGGGCTTAGGGTTCAGCAGCTGGGCCCTGATGCCTGGTGGGAACTGCTTTCTCGCTGGGCCTTGGTGCCCAGCTGTTGATCCAACTAAATAAGTCAGCTCTTTTCCTTTTACTAAAATTTTTCATCCTTCTGCTTCCTCCCCCTATAAGGTACAGATTTTATGTTGATGACTTTTGGATTGGTTTTGGACATGATTTGGACTTACTCATTGGATTTTTGGTGGAGGGTGAGGATGGTTTGGGGCATGCCAACCCCTCACCCGTAGAACTCGAGTTTACCTAACGTGGTCGAGCGAGGGGAAAGTTTATAGTCAAAACCCTGCTCTTAGTGCTGGGTCTGATCTCGACGGACCATCATGACGCCTTAAGCACTGAGGGTGGGGTGTATATCTGGGTGGTACCCCCCTAGAGGGCAGCCCTGTATGGGGTAACACTGTCCTCTAAATGTGGCTCCATGGGTGGGTGGGCTACCTGGACGAATCGTCAATTCTACGTCTTATGGAGACATTAAAACCTTCTGTTGACGACTTAGGCAAGGATAAGGACAAGGAAAATTCTGTTTATTCCTCCATTGTGACTTTGGAGCCTTTTTCAAAGGACCTCCTTGTTACAAACATTTTATATGTGAAACCAGTCCCTTTAGACTGGAATTATGAAACTGTATTTAATGAATTTTGCAAATTTGGTAAAGTAAAAGAAGTAAGGAATAGACTTGGCAAAAATTATGGGTTTTTTGAATTTTGGGTATTTTTCAATAACGAATCTGAAGCTCACAAAGCCTACAGAGAGTTCAGATCAGATTCATTGAGTGCTGGACTCGCAGAGGCAAAAGAGGGTCCTAGGCATCTTGAAATTTATAGACCACCAAGTGAAATTAAAGATAATAGTAAAATAAGTAAAAACCTCCAGATCAACCAGACCCAGCTAAGTGGTTAATTATCACAACTCATGGTGAGAGAGGCAACCTCTTCAAAGTGAAGAGGTTGGTAAGCCAGAAGATCGGCAATGTTGGGAGTCCTGAATTAACTCGCTTTGGCGTAATAGTTTCTTTAGTTCATGTGAAGACAGATATTCAATCGATAATGCTTCTAAATTTGAAGCTTGATCCTGAGGGTATGATAAAACAGGTAAAACCTCACTATAATTTTAGTTATGCGAAGGGTGTTATATTTAATGAAGATCTACATGAAATGGATGAGGAGGAAATTTTGGAAATGTGTCCGGATGTGGTTTGGAAGGTTTTTAAAGTGCCCCGCTCATCGATGCTTATTTTAACATTTAAAAGTTCTTCTCTGCCATCTGAAATTATTCTTGATAGTGAAATCATGAAAGTTCGTCCTTATAGACCGAGAGTGCTCCAGTGCTTTAAATGTTTTGGTTTTGGACACTCCTCTAAGGTTTGCACCAGAAATAAACTCTGTGAATCGTGTGGCCAGCCTGAGCACGAGGAATGTTCTGGACCAGTAGTTTGCGTAAACTGTAAGGGTGAACATCGAGCCCGTGATCAGAAATGTAGTGCATTCAAGAAAGAACGAACAAGATGCATTACTAAAATCTCTTGACGAACACATCAGTGTGGGACAGGCCAAGAAGCTGTTGGGCAGGAAAAACCTGATTCGGATGCCTTGAAGGCACAACAATTGAATACTGCTTCTTCTGGTGCCCTTCTGGTGGGGCTCCCCGGTGCCTTGCTGGTGGGGCTTTTTTTTCCACACCCCCTCTAGTGGGGTACCCCCGTGCCCCCCCTGTTGGGGCCATCCCGAGCCCCCCCTGGTGGTGCTTCCATGCCCCCCCTGGTGGGGCTTCCCATGCCCCCCCCTGGTGGGGCTTCCCATGCCCCCCTGGTGGGGCTTCCCATGCCCCCCCTGGTGGGCTTCTCATGGGCCCCCTGTTGGGGTTTCCCATGTTTTGCAGAGACTCGTGGTCAAGCCAGGGGACCCTGTTGGTTCAAGGGTTTCAAGCCAGGTCTCAATATGTTGACGACTTCTCTCTGTCAGGGACATTGCCTGACATTGAGCCCTCACCTGATCTTGACATTACAGTGCACCGTGGAGATGACGGTGAGGAGATGGAGGCCCTCTTTATTCGACAGAAAGAGGGGCCCTTTCTCCCTCTTCGCCTCATTCACGGTCACTCAGCAATCACAGAAAAACAAAAGTAAAACTGAAAGGGCAAGTGAAAAGCCCATCTTCTAAAAGATCTGTAACACCTAGATCTAGGTCAAATAGTACAGGTAAAACTGAAAAGATCTCTCTCACCAGGACACAGATTCCTAAATTAGTAGAGAATTTTAAGATCCCTTCCTCTAAATAATGGCTCTCATGCAGTGGAACATCCGTGGCTTTATACCAAATAGAGAGCAAGTTCGGGTTCTGTTTAGGGATCATGATCTATCTGCAATGTGTCTTCAGGAGACAAAGTTGGGAGAGCACACTCCCAACTTGGGTTTAATTATTCATTCCATAGGTCTCCACCCCTGATAGGTGTACGTGCTCAGGGAGGCACAGGCATCATAGTCCGCAAGTCTGTTAATCATAGGGTTGTTTCAATTGAACACTGTGTTGCAGCTTGTGCAGTTCAAGTTTTCAATTATAAATGGATCACTATTTGTTCTTTATACTAGATCCATCATTAGAAAGTAGATTACAGGATGCGCAGGGTAATCCTCGTCAGCTAGAATTAAATGATCTTCAGACATTGATAGACCAGCCTTCCTAAAACCCTTCATTTTGATGGGGGATTTTAATGCCAAGCACACCCTCTGGGGTGAGCCAAACTGCGACCGGTGGGGTTTAATAATAGAACAGCTGCTTGACTTAAATGACATCACTTTGATGAATGATGGTTCCCCACCCCTACAAGCTGATGTTTTTCATTATACTGACTCAGCCATTGACCTCACTATCTGCTCTTCGTCCTTGAGGTTAGATTACCAGTGGGTAGTAGACCAGAATGATCATGGCAGTGATCATTGGCCCATTCACTTAAAGTTTATGAAAAAATATTCCATCTCCATGTTTACCAAAATGGAAGGTAGGGGAGGCTGACTGGGGATTATTCAAAAAATCTACTGAAGTTGATCAAGATATAAAAGATTTTCAGAGCCCAACATCCGCTTATGAGTATTTAATCAGTATATTTGCTGTGCGGTGCCATGCTGTCTATTCCTCGAACTTCTGGTCAGCCTCGTCGTCCTCTAGTACTTGGTGGTGTGATGCATGCGCCTTGAGCCGAAAGATAACAAGAAACTTGCTACAAGAGATATCGTAGATATCCTTGCTTGGTAAATCAAATTATCTATAAAAGAGCTCTTGCTAAGCAAAAGAAAACATTTAAGCAGGCAAAGAGGGAATCGTTTATCAGATATATAATTGAATTAAAATATGATTCCCCTATGTCGTTTGTCTGGAACAGAATTCCGAAAGCTGCAAGGGAAATTTTCTCCATCTCCCTTGCCTATTTTGAAAATTGATGGCTTCTTCATATCTGATTCTGGAGAAGTTGCAGAAACCTTTGGTAGGCATTTCTCCAATATATCTAGTGCCCTACATTACTCTCCTGCTTTTCAGGAATATTAGGGATGGTACCACGGTTGTTCCTGCTGTTAGTTTAAATTCAGAGTCGTATAATCTTCCTTTCACCATGAAAGAATTAGATCATGCAATCTCGTTATCTTCCCCAACATCTCCTGGGGAAGATGATATACTGTACTCAATGATTTTTAATTTGCCTAGAAGTACAAAAGAATTTCTTTTAGACATTTTAAACAGTTTTTGGCTTTCAGGAACTTCACCAGAGTCTTGGAAGATATCGATTATTGTACCTGTTTTAAAACCCTTTAAAGATTCCTTCCTTCCTAAGAACTATAGGCCAATTGCTCTAACCCAGTTGTGTTAGCAAGATTTATGAGAGGATGGTCAATGCTCGACTTGTGTGGTATTTGGATTCAAAGAATCTTTTATCTAATCGGCAGTTTGGCTTCAGGAAAAATAGAAGTACTTCTGACCCTTTGATGTTCCTTACTTCGGGAGATACAGAATGCTTTTGCTGTGCAAAACCAGACTGTTGCAGTGTTCTTTGACCTAGAAAAAGCCTACGACACGACCTGGCGAGGGGGTATCCTTTTGCAACTTGTAGAGTGGGGTGTTGTGGGTAATTTATTCTATTGTCTGAAAGATTTTTTGTCAGAACGTTACCTGCAAGTAAGAGTGGGCTCTTACATTTCTTCTGCTTTCCCCTCAGGAAGAAGGGTTCCTCAGGGAAGCGTTCTTAGTCCAACACTCTTTAATGTAGCTGTTCAACGGTCTACTAGAACAAGTTCCTGTCGGGGTGCATGGTCTGGCCTTTGCTGATGATTATGCAATAATCTGTAGTAAGTCCACAGCTGTTGAAGCTTGTCAAATGATCCAGACTGCTATTAATGCTTCAACATCATGGGCAGTGCTAAAGGGTTCAAATTTTCACCAGAAAAAACCAAAGCTATACGATTTTGTCGATTAAGAAGAGTGGAAGAGATCCCTACGTTGTTTTTAAACGATTCGATTTTACCTTATGAAAGATAGCATTAAGTATCTAGGTGGTTACATTTGATAAGAAATTAACTTTGTTACTTTTCAACATGTTAATGAAGTTGTATGTAACGTGAAACTTCGACTTAATATCTTAAAGTTGTATCTATTTTAACTGGGGGCAGATCGAATTACCCTTTTGAGGATGTACCAGTGTTATGCCTAAGCAAAATTGATTATGGTTGCCAAGTTTATGGTTGTGCGTGCAAGACACACTGCAGAAATTAGATGTTGTCCATAATATGGCTTTAACGTATTTGTACAGGAGTCTATAGAACTTCACCAGTAGAAAACCTATATGTGAGTCAGGTTTTCCCCCATTATGTATTCCACCGTAGGGAGGAATTGGGCTTGAGAGTCATATCAAGAGTACTTACGTCAAAGCTGAACCCCAACTATAAGTACGTTAGAGAACCATCTGATAGAGCCGCAAATAGACCTAGACTGCCAAAGCCGCTTGAAGTTCGACTAGCCAGCTCTGCCAGGGAGGTGGGATTACTACCCCCTGCAGTAGCTGAAATTTCGCCCTCAAAGTTTCCTCCTTGGAATAGGCCACACATAGAAATCTGCCCAATTAGGGAAAGCAGGAGCAACATTTTCTGGTGATCAGTTGAGGGCAAGTTTCTTGGATCATGCTTCTGAACATGGTGATTCTCATCATATATATACTGATGGCTCGAAGGGTTTTCTGATGGTGTTGGTTGCTCTGTAGTGACTAGTGATAACATTATTAAAAGAAGCTTCCATCTAATTTTTCTGTTTTTACAGCTGAACTGCTGGCAGTTTGACTGCTCTTAAATATATTTTTTATAGTTCTTGTTACTAACGAGGTTTTACCATTTTACCGACTCTTTGAGTGTTTTTATCTTCTCTTAAAAGCCTTGTCTCTTGCCACCCTCTAGTGCAAGAAGTACAAGATTGTTTTATCTTTTAATTAATAGAAAGAAGGGATTTTCTGTTAGGTTTTGTTGGGCTCCGTCCCATGTTGGAATTGTTGGGAATGAGCGAGCCGACGCTGCTGCTAAGGCTGCAACTAGGCTTAGGCACATTTCCAACATGGGCGTCCCTGTTTCCGATTTTAAAAGTACCCATTCGATTTTATTGTAGAGACCAGTAAAAGGCAGGCCCACTGGTCTACTTTAGATAATAATCTTAAATTAAAGTCGATTAGGCCTTCTGTTCATCCTTGGCCTCATAGCCGGATGGATAGAAGGTCTGAGATAGTTTTAGCTAGATTGCGTATTGGCCACACTAAATATACCCACGGGTATCTAATGACGAGTGGAGCGGATAGGCAGGTTCCTCGCTGTTCCACCTGTCATGTGGATTTGACTGTGGTGCATATTTTGGTGGAGTGCCCTCATTTTGAAACCAAACGTAGAGCTTGTTTGCTGGCAAATAAGTCTCTTGCCGATATTTTAGGTGAAGGTGCTCGGCAGAGCAAATTATGACATTTTTAAAAAATATTGGTCTTTTTTACGAAATGTAGTTTTCTTTTATTTTATTATTAGGCTTCTTTTTTTGGTTTTTATGAATGAATGATTTGTATGTTAGATCGGTTGTGTGTGTTGTTTGTTTGTGTGGACTGACCTTTTTTTTATTCTTATATATATATTATATATTTTATATATATATATAATATATAGATATATATATATATAGATATATATATATATATATATTATATATATATATATGTATGTATGTATAAAACATCAGGAAAATCGTTGATAAAACATTCAGGAGTCCCAGGAAGACAGCAGTCTAAGAAGCATGCTTTATTTATATGAGAAACGTTCATGTTGCTTCAACACATCATCAGTCTGCAATAATTCAAATTTTACTTGATAAATTAAAAGTTAAAAGTGCAAATTATTACCAATAAAAAAAAAAATCAGCTAAAAATAATCCAAAACTTTAAAATAAAACAAAACATGAGCGAGAAAGGCTACCTATTCAAGGTAAGGAAAAGAGCCAAGTGACCACAACAATTCATACATGCCCGAGAACACTTAGGCCAGAGAGAGAGGAGACGAAGAAACATTAGAGTTTAAGCTGGAGAGAGGTGCTTGATAAATAAAGACTCGAGGGTCGTTAAGTAGGCTGTTTGTTTCGTAGTGCCTATTATTGAAAAAATGCTTTTTTCCACATTAATTTTGCACTTGGATGCATGAGTCCTTATATTTGAAAATTCGGGATTGGATATTCTTGGACCCTGTCCTATAACTAAGACCTAGATGGCTATAATAACGAATCTTGCTACAGCCTTCGAGAGGATCCAACGTAACTACCAAGGCATCTTGGGCAATTGAAATTTATATACTATGTTTTTTGAATTCTCATGAAATCCTGAAGCTTGTCCTTATAACAAAAGAAGCCTCCAGTTTTTCTTAGGGTTCATAGGAATGAGGTTTAATTTCAAAAATCCTAGCTCGTTTTCAATAATTTGTTGGAACGTAAATGTCGGAGTGAATGAAGGGAATTGTGCTACAAAGTTAATTTTGGAACATTAAAGTTCAATGTAGGTTTGGAAAACAAACCTTGCTAACATTTTGTGATAATGCTAAAAACTGTTTCCATTCTTTTAAAATAAATGCAATCACCATTCTTGTTTTTGAGCACTCAGATATACCTCAGATTGGACCTCTTTTCATAATGAAATTGAATATTTACTTGTGTATTTCACTAAAAACTGATTCCCAAGAAATTTCGTTTTTAGCATTATCAACAAATGTTAGCAAGGTTTGTTTCCAAACCTACATTGAACTTTAATGTTCCAAAATTAACTTTGTATGCACCAATTTCCCTTCATTCACTCCGACAATTTTACGTTCCAACAAATTATTGAAAACGAGCTAGGATTTTTGAAATTAAACCTCATTCCTATGAACCCTAAGAAAATTGGAGGAGGTTCTTCTTTAGTTATAAGGACAAGCTTCAGATTTCATGAGATCCAACATAATATAATAAATTTCAACTTGGCTTCCATGTCACCCCAGGAAGGTTTATTAACTATTAACTAAAAAATCAAGCTCCCTACCCCGTGACAGACAGACAAACACGACAAAAAAAAAACTTAAATGACATTTTTTCGTTTTTAGTCCAGGCCCCTTTTTCTCCAGTAACTTTCTGGGAGTCACGAGTAGCTTGGGTGAAAAGCTCTAACTTCTCTGGTGACGTCATTAGACTCCTCCCACTGCAAACCCTCAGACTATGGTAGGCCGACAAATGTGAATTTCTTCATTAATTCGTTGGTTTCTTCTTCGTTTTGAACTTCGGAATTCGCTGTGGCAACTGCCGGTTTAAATGGGGTCTGGAATAATCGAAATATCTCCCTGGGCACCGTAATGGTTGATAGTTGGAATTAATTCAAACTGTTGACACTTGAACTTAATTATCGCGCGAATTGACACTTCACGGAATGTGGGAGTTGAGAGTTTCTTTTCACGTTGTTTGGTACTGATTACCTGGAAGATGACTGAAAATTATAGATTAAAACTTTACAGGAATGTAGATCATTACATTTGGAAATCTTTTCCGAAAGGCACGTGAAGAATTTGTATGGAAGGTAAATGCATACTGTGCAAATAGGAATTAAGTTAAGAAATGGCAACTACTGTAGTACTTTGAGTAACTCGAAGTGCTCATAACTTACACACGTCAATTTCGTACCTTTTGCAGATGCAATCATACACAGTAAAGAATAGTATTCCCGTCACAGTAAGGAATAGTATTCCCGTCAGCAATCCACTTAACAATAGGAAAGAAGAAAAAATGTGTGACAGAGTATAGTCTAAATATTTCTTATTAAAAAAAAGAAGTATATTCTCATACAATATTATTAAATTAGTTTAAATCAGAACCTGGGGTTAGTTCAGATTTATATGCAATGTATGATGAAGTTTACTTTTATCATAAAAAGCCAGGGCATTGACCTAGACCTATACCAAATTGTCTGCATCACATGAAAATATTGTTTTGAATTTTTGTTATATGACTTGCACTCACAATGACTTACATATAGCGCTGAAGTACCTAACAGTGAAGTGGAGTAGGCCTATACATAATTATTTCACATTATGGTCAAAGTGGCTGAGATCCTTCCCAGGTGATTTCCAGTGACAAACTATCATGAAATCGTTTACTTAGTTACTATTCATTCCACACATGCAATTACCTGTCAGTTGGGTAGGAAGTATGGTAGGTAATTCCATCCAGTTAAATTCTGTTTTGTGAGTGGACGACGATGTCCATAAACTGGTGTCCTACGCAAAACTTTAAGCTCAGTGTCGATGAACTGGCAGAAGAAATGACAGGTACACCTGATAGCAATTACCTGGACTAAGGTATTGGATTCTGTGATAGTGAATGGGTGCATTAGGAGAGAGAGAGAGAGAGAGAGAGAGAGAGAGAGAGAGAGAGAGAGTCGTTGTCATTCAGAGTTTTCAATGGCTAACTCCGGGTTGGCCAGATTCTTATGTATACCGTGGTACCTCGAGATACAAAAGGCTCAACTTACGAAAAACTCGAGATACGAAAGCCAATGCGAAAAATTTAACGGCTCTACATACAAAAAGTTTTCAAGATACGAAAGGTTTCTGAAAGTCCGAGATTCGTCCCGGATAACAATTTCGAAACTCGCGCCGCGCGCCGCCATCTTAGTACTAGTAGACTCGCCACCATCCTCCTGCTCTCCCATTGGTTCCTGATGTTTAGTCACCACCATGAGATCCTTCTCTCCTATTGGACAGCATCCCTCCCATCATGCATCTTCGTACCAACATCTTATCGTAAGCACGCGACATTCGTTCGGTCCAACGATTTCGTTTAGTAAACGTAAATTTGTTAGTGATTTCGTTGCAGTACGTATTATCGTGTTGTGCGAAAACTTTATTGTGTAAATTATAAAGTAAGTACGTACAAGATAACATAGTCATGGGTCCCAAGAAAGTTGAGATTCACGGAAAGAAGCGCATGCTCTCTTTGGAGACAAAGATGGAGATCATCAAGAAGTACAAAAGAAAGCTGGTATGCGATTGAGTGTGATCGCAAGGAATACGGTCGTAATCCTTCGACAGTAGGTACCATCCTTAAAACAGAAGGATGCCATCAAAGCAGCTACACTGTCGAAGGGCATCACTATTTGTCCAGCAAGAGGAGCCACGTGACGACGAGATGGAAACGGCTTGCTCCTCGTCTAGATAAAAGACAAAGAAATCGCTGGCGATACTGTAATGAAGACTGGCAATCGCCCACAAGGCCAGCAGCTATTTTCGGTGATTTGATTGCGCAGGCGGAACGACGACGGAGGGGAAGGGACTTCAACGCCAACCCCAGAGTTCAAGGCTTCACAATGGCTGGTTCGTGAAATTCCGTAAATGGGCTGGCATCCATTTGGTGGTGCGTCATGGGGAGGCTGCCAGCTCGGACACGAAAGCGGCCGAAGCATTTAAGAAAACTTCGATGAGATGAGGACCAAAGGAAGGCTACAGTTCTCAGCAGGTTTTCAACTGTGATGAGACTGGCCTTTTTTGGAAAAAAATGCCTTGTCGAACGTACATCACAGAGAAAGAGAAGAAGCTACCCGGGCATAAGCCTATGAAAGACAGGCTTACGCTCGCACTTTGTTCCAACACCAGTGGGGATTGCAAGGTGAAGCCCCTACTGGTGATCATTCCGAGACTCCTCGAGCCTTCTAGGCCCAGTGCTGAAGGAGAAGCTTCCAGTGATGTGGAGGGCTAATGCAAAAGCCTGGGTAACAAGGCTTTTGTTCACCGAGTGGGTAAATCTGTGTTTCGGCACGACAGTGAAGAAATTTTTGGAAAGAGAAGCGCCTCCCCCTGAAATGTCTGCTGATGTTGGACAATGCCCCTCCCCACCCTCCTGGCCTCGAGGAAGATATCCTAGTGGAATATTTCTTCGTTAAGATTCTTTTTTCTTCTGCCCAACACCACCCCTCTCCTCCAGCCCATGGACCAGCAAGTGATAGCGAACTTTAAAGAAGCTGTACACGAAACATCTTTTCAAGAGATGTTTCGACATCACCGATACCACAAACCTCACCTTGGTGTCAATTTTGGAAGGAGCATTTCGACATCGTCGTTTGTATCCGACTCATCGACCAAGCTTGGCAGGAGGTTCGAGGCGAACCTTGAATTCCTCGTAGAGGAAACTATGGCCTGATGCCGTATCCACCCAAGACTTCGAGGGATTCGACGTGGGCGAAGCTGGTGCTGCAGAGTCCGAACCAGTTGGTGGATCCCGAAACTGTTTCCCAACCAGATCTTGACGAGATCGTTGCACTCGGTAAGTCCATGGGGCTGGTCGTCAACGAGGACGACATCACGACCTTCTCGAGGAGCACCAAGAGGAGCTTACGACGGATGACCTGAAGGAGTTGGAGGCCATACAACATAACATCGTTCAAGAGGAGCTCTAGCAGCAGCGAGGAAGAGGAGGAGGACCCTATGACAACGGCAGAAATTAAGATGGTTCTAGCCGCTTTTCATATAAAGTGCAATCGTTTATCAAAAAAAAATAACACCCCGAAAAGGCTCACACAGGTCGTATGCTTGCGCAGTTCGATGACGTTTGCCTGAGTCGTTTCAGGAACATTGTGAGTAAGCAGAAGCAATCTTCCTTGGTCGTTATTTTTTTAAAGAGGCCTTCAGCATTAGCAGGAGTAAGCAAAAAGGAAGAACCAAGTGATAAAAAAACAGAAAGTTGAAAGCAAAAAGGAAGAACCAAGTGATGAAAAAAAGAAAGTTGAAAGCAAAAAGGAAAAACCAAGTGATAAACAGAACGTTGAAAGTGGTGATGAAGTTGAAATTCTGTAAAAAAAAAAAAAAAAAAGCCTACGTAAAAGTAAAAAAAAAAAGTTTAAAAATCAAAAAAGAAAAAGAAAAATTTTGATTTTTTAGTTTTGTAAAGTAAAGTAAGTTACACTTTTGTTAATTTAATGGTGTTTTGTAAATTTTAGTTTTTAGTTTTCCTTAAATTTTGTATGTGTTTTCGTAAAGTTAAGTGTAGTACGTACGTACGTTATCTGCCGTTTGTCCTCCTCCCTCTGCCGCCACTTTCGGAGATAGCCTCACTCGAAAGGTAAGCTTCCACATTTTACGTACAGTATATTTCTTGTTACCATATGAACTTTATTTACAGGTTATTTTGCATTTGTTATTAATTTAGGTATTGATTGGTCCAAATTGTTTGTAGTATTTGCATTGTTTATAGTGTCAATTTGAGCTTTATTATGAAATTTACTGGGGTGTTTTTGGAGGGCTTGGAACGGATTAGCCATTTTACATGTAAAAATGTGGTCCAAGATACGAAAAAACCTCATGATACGAAAGGCACCTCGGAACGGATTAATTTCGTATCTCGAGGTACTACTGTCTGTGTATTATATATATATATATATACATATATATATATATATATATATATATATATATATATATATATATATATATATATATATATATATATATATCAATTCAGCTACAAATGTCCTTTAATATCTAAATTCACTTTACCTCCCAAATGATTATATTTTCATATATGTACCGAAGGGGAAATTTTTTAATTGATAATAATTTCGTCCCCCCATGGGATCGAACCACCGTCCAAGTGGACGGGGACGAAATCAGGACAGTCAGTGACGCTATCCAATCAGCCAACAGAGACGCTATAAGTTCATATCGATTATGACCTTACAAATCACCCTCGATCTGGGAGCTTTCGTAATTAGAATCGATATGAAACCCCGTCTACCATGTTGGCCAATTCGAGCGTTTGACAGCACGTAGCCTTTTGTTATGAATAATTATCACATCGAACCGTGATCCATTTTATATATCAATTCAAGCTACAAATGTACCTTTAATATCTAAATTCACTTTACCTCCAAATGATATATTTTCATATATGTACCGAAGGGAATTTTTTTAATTGATAATAATTTCGTCCCCCATGGGATGAACCAACCGTCCAAGTGGACGGGGGACGAAATCAGGACAGTCAGTGAACGCTATCCAATCAGCCAACAGAGACGCTATAAGTTTCATATCGATTCTGACCTTACAAATCACCCTCGATCTGGAGCTTTCGTAATTAGAATCGATATGAAACCGTCTTACCATGTTGGCCAATTCGAGCGTTTTGACAGCACGTAGCCTTTTGTTATGAATAATTATCACATCGAACCGTGATCCATTATATATCAATTCAAGCTACAAATGTCCTTTAATATCTAAATTCACTTTACCTCCAAATGATATATTTTAATATATGTACGAAGGGGAATTTTTTAATTGATAATATTTCGTCCCCCCATGGGATCGAACCACCGTCCAAGTGGACGGGGACGAAATCAGGACAGTCAGTGACGCTATCCAATCAGCCAACAGAGACGCTATAAGTTCATATCGATTCTGACCTTACAAATCACCCTCGATCTGGGAGCTTTCGTATTAGAATCGATATGAAACCCCGGCTACCATGTTGGCCAATTCGAGCGTTTGACAGCACGTAGCCTTTTGTTATGAATAATTATCACATCGAACCGTGATCCATTTATATATCAATTCAAGCTACAAATGTCCTTTAATATCTAAATTCACTTTACCTCCCAAATGATATATTTCATATATGTACGAAGGGGAATTTTTAATTGATAATAATTTCGTCCCCCCATGGGATCGAACCACCGTCCAAGTGGACGGGGACGAAATCAGGACAGTCAGTGACGCTATCCAACCAGCCAACAGAGACGCTATAAGTTCATATCGATTCTGACCTTACAAATCACCCTCGATCTGGGAGCTTTCGTAATTAGAATCGATATGACACCCCGTCTACCATGTTGGCCAATTCGAGCGTTTGACAGCACGTAGCCTTTTGTTATGAATAATTATCACATCGAACCGTGATCCATTTATATATCAATTCAAGCTACAAATGTCCTTTAATATCTAAATTCACTTTACCTCCCAAATGATATATTTTCATATATGTACCGAAGGGGAATTTTTTCATTGATAATAATTTCGTCCCCCCATGGGATCGAACCACCGTCCAAGTGGACGGGGACGAAATCAGGACAGTCAGTGACGCTATCCAACCAGCCAACAGAGACGCTATAAGTTCATATCGATTCTGACCTTACAAATCACCCTCGATCTGGGAGCTTTCGTAATTAGAATCGATATGACACCCCGTCTACCATGTTGGCCAATTCGAGCGTTTGACAGCACGTAGCCTTTTGTTATGAATAATTATCACATCGAACCGTGATCCATTTATATATCAATTCAAGCTACAAATGTCCTTTAATATCTAAATTCACTTTACCTCCCAAATGATATATTTTCATATATGTACCGAAGGAGGTAAAGTGAATTTAGATATTAAAGGACATTTGTAGCTTGAATTGATATATAAATGGATCACGGTTCGATGTGATAATTATTTCATAACAAAAGGCTACGTGCTGTCAAACGCTCGAATTGGCCACATGGTAGACGGGGTTTCATACGATTCTAATTACGAAAGCTCCCAGATCGAGGGTGATTTGTAAGGTCAGAATCGATATGAACTTATAGCGTCTCTGTTGGCTGATTGGATAGCGTCACTGACTGTCCTGATTTCGTCCCCGTCCACTTGGACGGTGGTTCGATCCCATGGGGGGACGAAATTTATTATCAAATTAAAAAATTCCCCTTCGGTACATATATGAAAATATATCATTTGGGAGGTAAAGTGAATTTAGATATTAAAGGACATTTGTAGCTTGAATTGATATATTAATGGATCACGGTTCGATGTGATAATTATTCATAACAAAAGGCTACGTGCTGTCAAACGCTCGAATTGGCCAACATGGTAGACGGGTTTCATATCGATTCTAATTACGAAAGCTCCCAGATCGAGGGTGATTTGTAAGGTCAGAAATCGATATGAACTTATAGCGTCTCTGTTGGCTGATTGGATAGCGTCACTGACTGTCCTTATTTCGTCCCCGTCCACTTGGACGGTGGTTCGATCCCATGGGGGGACGAAATTATTATCAATAAAAAATTCCCCTTCGTACATATATGAAAATATATCATTTGGGAGGTAAAGTGAATTTAGATATTAAAGGACATTTGTAGCTTGAATTGATATATAAATGGATCACGGTTCGATGTGATAATTATTCATAACAAAAGGCTACGTGCTGTCAACGCTCGAATTGGCCAACATGGTAGACGGGGTTTCATATCGATT
>NC_087214.1:53101027-53111027 GCF_015104395.2 Macrobrachium nipponense
GTATGGAAGAAAGAAGCGTGAACGACAATAATAAGGGTGTTAGTATTAGGGTGCAAATGGTTGATAAAGCATGTAATATGGATAGTTGGGAGGGAATGAATGATACATATAGTGTGTGGGGGTTTGAACAAACAGGGGGTGGAGTGAGATTTCAGTGGGAAGGGAAACCAAGTAGGAGGGAAGTAGTTGATAGTATGGATGAAAAGCTTTGCAAGGGTTTAGCAGAAGTATGGATGAACTGAGTGGTTTGGCAACAGAAATAAGGTAGATGAGGACTGTGAATGGGATTTTGGAGGACAGTAGTGATGAAGATAATGTGAGTCTGGAAGAAAGTGGTTTGGAAGAAGCGAATGGCAATGCAACTGAGAGAGTGTATGAGGGGCCTCGAACGAGAAACCAGGGGGCGTGCCAACTAGCATCCTTGGGTATTGCGAAAAAAGGAATTCAGTGTGGGGGTTGTGTGTGTAAGATGTCAAATGTAATGGGGAAGGTAATATGGAGGAACGATCCACTGTTGCATTTGGCAATATCTTCAAGGGTTGCATTAGACAGAGAGGAGAGAGAGAGAGTGTTTTGTGGTGGTATCACTATTATGACTCGTGTAGTATGTATTTGTGGTTGTGGTTTTCCGAAAAGGAGAGAGAGAGAGAGAGAGAGAGAGATGAGAGAGAGAGAGAGAGAGAGAGAGAGAGAGATAGAGTGTAATTGGGTTGGGGAGGGATGGTTAACGACTGAATTGCTTGTGGTGAGTTTCTGGGTGTCTGCTGGTGCAGTTGCCGTGTAAGTCAGTCAGTCAGTCTTGGATCAGTGTCTGTACTGGACAGTATAGTCGACAGCGGTCTTGGAAGGAAATAGCATTGGATGGTCAGTTGTATTGTGTGTTTTTTGAAGTTGTTGTTGAGACGTGTTGGTATTGTATTGCTTAGATTTGTTGTTGGCCTGTGGTTGTTGAAGTTGTTGTGCTTGGTGTGTTGCAGGGTTGTTACACTTGTGAGTACTGTTATATTGTATTGGGGTGAGTTGTTGGAGTTGTGAGTTGTTGAGTGGTTGTTGGCGAGTTTGTGATTTCTTGTGTTGACTTGTCGTGTTGTTGTTGTTTTTTTTTTCGATCGTTGTTAGTGAATGTTTGTGCAGTGGTCTTTTGTTGTTGTTGTTTTCTTGAGTTGTGGTATGATTGTAGTCCTGTTTGTTTGTTTGTGTATTGATTTATGGAGGTTGTTGGCATCTCGGCGGACCTTGTCCAGCAGACAGAACAGCCTCCCGCCCTGATTGTGTCAGGTTTCCTGGCGAGCACATGTGTTTGGTTTTTGTGTGTTTTGTCTCTCGCTGAACCAAATTGTCCTACACGTAATTAGTAACGTAAAGGGTAAAGTGTGGCCGGGGGAAACTATTTGTGTTTCAGCTGTATTCGATAAAGTAATTGCGGGGAGATCTTTTTGTGTTTTTTTTTTTTTTGACTTGTGATTCTGCTACAGTGCTTCGAAGGATAGGACCACGATGAAGATGAGCCTAACAAAGGGTGGGGAACATCGCTCCCCCCCCCCGCACAACGCACACTACATAGCCCCGGAGAACATTATGGCCTACCTTAGACACCTCTCAGAGAAGAACCAAAAGAATGTGTTGGGAGACATCAATTGGAAGCTTGTAGCACTTAATTTCGGTAAGTTGAAATTACTGAAACGAAGAGAAGAGTAAGTCAACCTTCCTTTGAACTACAAACCTATCCCCGACCACGGCACCCTACTTCGTTGGGCCTATTATAATCATTCTTCTTCTATGAACTTTTTACTGAAGCATCTACAAAGAAAGAAGACAGAAGAGAAGCACAGAAAAACAAATAACAAATGGCTGAAGATTTTTTACATTTTCATGCTTTAGTCTAAGAAAAACGAACATGGTTTCCTTTTTGGGTACATCTTTTATCACTTATAATTGTAATAAACAACAGCATCAGAGCATATAATACATTCGACGACTACTGCCCAGACGCGCAAGGTGAAATGACATACCCTAACTTCCCTTCCACCTGAGTCACCACACTTGATACCACAACTGTGTTGCCATGTGATACCACGAGTTAGTGTTGTCATGTAATCTTTTTCATCTATTTCAGAGAGAGATTACAAATGTTTCCAAACCGAAATTACCAAGTCATAAGAGGTCTAGAACTGAGTCCATTCATCAGCCGAATTCTTAGAAAAGATCAAGGGTGCCTTGGAGTTGGAACTATTGCCTCCCTGGACATTGAATCCTTGTTCAAAATCATTACTGTGGATGAAACTATCAATCTAACTATCAACCATGTCTATAGGGACGGTGTCCGGGCAATTCGTCGACGGCAATCATCGTTGCTCAATTCGTCGTTTTTCTCAATTGATCGTTGCTCAATTTGTCCCCAAGTCAATTCGTCGTTGGGCAAATCGTCGAGTTCAATTATTTATTTTCGCATTCTTGACACTCCTTTTTTTTTTTGTCTTACATATTAGACCCTTTTTGCTTCCTCAAAAAAGAAATTGTCTAATGACAATTTTAGTTCAAAAGTACTTTTTAAAACTTTGCTCCTTAAAAAAAGAATTGTCTAACGACAATTTTAGTTTGAAAGTAATTTTTAGAAACTTTGCTTCTAATATTGTATCTTTTTTAGGAAAGGGGAAGTTACAATATAAATACAAAAAAAAGTGTAGTGTTTATTTTCAGTCAAATTTATAGTACAAGATAATATATAATGAAAATAGTAGACAAGTTGCAATAAAATTCTTAAAAATATTGGTTAAGCATTTAATTTCTAAAATTTAAGATTGTGTGCGATTGTTTTCAGAAAGGTAATTTTTTGGTTTGGATCATATCTCTCCATGACATTTTTTATACGCAAATTCATGTCTCTAGTTTTTCTTTTGCATTGGCTCATCTCCTTGGATAAATTTCTGCAGTTTTGGAACTAGCAAAACCTTTCCTCACATTTCAAAACATCTATGAGCTTCCAAATATTTGGATGACTCATATTCACTGTGTCTTTGTTTAGTGCGCTGTGGTAGGCTTTTAAATTATTTGTAGTTCTAGCAATCCCAGACATGCATCTATCCCAAACATGCCAAATAGTTAATGGATATGGTGGTTCAAGACGTCGCCTCCTTTCTCCTCTTCCTCTAAGGGGTCCTATGTAATTATTCTCAAAATAGGAAACTACCGACTGTGGCATATCATCATCATCTACAAGTTCCTCGTAGCCATCGACAACATCATCTACCGGTAAGAAGGCAAGGGCAACAAAACAGCGCATTTTAAGGCTAAAACTGTCATCTTGGTGATATCTGCTTTTCATTCCTTCTTGAACTATATGCTTGTACACATTTTGCCCTAAATGAAACAAGCAGCACGCTAAATTTGAGGCAGGAAACGATTCAAGGAATCCATTATGCGCTGCTTTTTTTTTTATTTTTTTTTTTCAAATCCATAAGTATGCAATATGGGCCTTCGTCCTGCAGCAATTCCCTTATTTTTGGCCAAAAAGTCTATTATATGTGTTTTGGCTTTTGTTTGATAGCAATGCAAACAATCGTGGGACATTGAAATTATCGATCTGTACGTGCACTATATATAATTGAAAAAATATACTAGAACAGCATTTAAATGTTCCGTCTGCGCCCAAGTCTTGTACACTTTTAAATGTCTCAGCGCTTCATCACTTGCAAATATCAATATTCTGCTTGAATCTTCGATTCCACTATCATACTTTAAAAAATTTCATTAGTGTCTAGGCAAGAGTGTTCACTTGGAATGGAGAACCCAACATTTGTTTGTGGGTTGCGGGATAATTAAAATCTGCTTGCCTCCAACGTCTGATATTCTTACCGAGTTGTTCCAACCTTGGAATTTGTGATAAAACACATTCGTTTAACTTTTCAACTTCACCAGCAATTATTGAGCGAGGTGCATCACGAGATGAAATTGACTTTGCTTTAATATTTGAGACCACAGTCTTCGCATTTACCTCTGCGGCTGTTGAAGCGTGATTGTGAATACCAACCTTTTTAATCTCTATATAGTTTTCATCAGTATGAAGTCTCGCCTTGCATGCACGATTTTCACACCTCAGTAGATCTTCAGTCTATCTGCACTCTCCTTATTCTTAGTATATATATAATTCTCTTCATCAACAACTTTGTTTTTCCTTTCTCTGAAATTAAAATCTTGCAGGTAGCCATGTTGTTGGATGGGTGTATTCTTTAGAAGTAACTCTATCTAAGTAAAAACCTTTTGTTTCCAACTGTCCCAAACAGGAAAATAATCAATAAAAAACAGTTAAACAACCTAGTGTCTTTTAACTTGGGGACAAAATTGCCCAACGACGAATTGACTTGGGGACAAATTGAGCAACGATGAATTGAGCGGGACGAATTGGGCAACGACAAATTCACCAGGGACGAATTGCCCTAGCACCATAGGGACCTCCACACCCTAGTCAAATATCCCTGAAGAGTCCACATGAGCCTCCTTGAAATATGCAAAAAGGCGGCTCCTTTTCATTTGTAAGGCCACATGTACAGACAAAATGACTTTGTTGCAATGGGCTTGCCTTTAGGTGCGTTTTTCACAACTTTTATATGGGTACAGTAGAGGACAGGTTTTTTTAAACCCCACATCCAAAAATCATGCACCTATGCTCATTACATTAATGAAAAATGAGTGAAATAGCAATGCTCTGCCACATTCATAGAATACCACTCTTTAAACTTACACAGTTTGAATTCTTAGCCGTGGTCAGCTGCCATCCCTGACGTCCTCATCTGCTAAATTGAAAAACGGCCAGAAAAACCTGTTTACACTAATATCATCCTTGGCCTCTGCTTTAAAGAGACATTGAGAGTCCTTCTAAATACAAGAACACTACTATCAAAACTTTAATAAGAATGGGCTTTTAACACTTATTTTTCTTGGCAGGGCACACAACAAGAAATATTCCACATCTCCTGAATACTTATAAACACCACACTAGTCAATAAAGATATATGTATGGCACTGGACTGGTGTTACAACAACCATGAGAGGCCTCATCCCAACCCAAAAGGAAGTGTTAGACTATACTAAGGCGAGGATGAATTCTGAGTATCTAGAAGATGAATACACCATTAAGAAAATTATCACAGGACAATGTCTTGAATCCCACGTTGGCATGTGGCAGGACCTTGTCATTTATTATCAAAAGAGCTGCACAAGAAACCCTGATGTTCAAAAACAATTCAGCCTCACCAATGACAGATCCTCTTTAGCAGACTAACATGGTATAATGATTCAAAATGCCCAGTCATGGAATGTCCCAGCTCCTATATTGGTATGACCACCACGAAACTACCAAAATAGATTTTTTTTTCATGCTCAAGAATGTAACATAAAAAAACACTTAAAAGATGAGCACCATACTAGCATCACAAGGAATGCAATATTGGGGAATATAGAACTAACTGAAAAAGCTCCTGATCCAGGATGGATTCGGGTGCTACAGGTGTCCTCCTGCTACCAACAATAGGTGGCCTATTGCTCATACAATCAAAACAGACCTGTCCCAGACATTCCCAAGAGTGAACACAATACAGTGTCCGAAATTCAGCAAGCTGTCTGGTAACCAGTCAGAATATTTGCCAGGTAATACTAGATAATAACGTCATACCACCAGCACCACCATTCAGTAAGGCTACAAACATTGGGACCATTAACCTTAAGTTTTGGGAATGAGAGGAAATTTCACCAGCCAGTCAACGGCAAATTCCTCCTCAGCCAATCAATGGTCACCGTACAGTCAAATGACAGTCTACTCCCGTCTTTCGGCGTGATCTTGCTCAGCAGAGTTTGTAACTTGAACAACTCCACAGAGGATGAACTCCCGAGAATAGTTACCATCATCTCCGTAACTGATATGGCAAAGTCATCTAAAATAAAACGACCGAAGTTTGCAACCTGCTTTACTCTCCAAGGCGGATATACATTGACGTGTTACTGGCTGAATGAAGCAACCCAGAAAAATCAACTATCAGAAGTACAGAAAAACCTATAAAAATTTATTGCTGATGTAGCTATCTACCTTCAACACCACATGTTTTAAGAGGGTCTACTACCTATATATTATTATTATTGTTCAGAACAACGCGCAACCTTACTTGGAAAAGCAGAAAAAGTCTTTTGGCATAATATAGAAAACAACTCAATACAGAAAAAAAAACGACAGAAGAGAAGATATCCAAAGAAAATAAATGTAACTTCGTAATAAAACTTTTTCATTAGCAGAAACTGCTGTCCTGATCAGTGACGCAGAGCCAGAACGGTGCTTCAGTTGATAAGTGCTTTATGAGATATAACAAAATAGGAACTTGTGCGAAGAGCTGGTATGAAAGTGTTACCTTCAAAATGGCAATAAGATGTCTCCATGTCCTATGAATACAAAACTGTAAAAGTTACTGATAATACAAACTGATCGCATATATGGTTGCTATAAAATCCAAATATATCAGAATATGTGATAAATTTGTCAGAGCAGTTTATATTTATCAATCTTTCATTAATTAATAAGTAACCTTGGTATACAAAAATAGAAAGAGCACACCATACTTTTGCAGACGAAGACTTCTGCATTTAGAAAATTACGTTGTACATGAAGATATGCCGTTCAAGGAAGGGTCAAATGAAACTTGAAAATATGTATATATTTTTACCCAAATGATTCTCATGACTAGCTTAAGGTCCAGGTTCATCAAGCGGGAAGAATGTAGAGGATATATCCAGCAAATTGAACAAGAGGAGGAACAGAATAATATTAGTGAGAATAAAGGGACAAATGGGAAAATAAACAATAAGGATGGTGAAAAATTTCTTAAAACAAAAATGATCTAAAGAATATTATTTAAACATTATTGGGTCGTCTGTTGATACACCAAAATATTCAAAGGAAATCTTCCAGGGACAGTGAAAAGAAGTTGGAGTTGTTGAGCACAAAGGTCGAAGAAAGGAAGAGGCGTCGAATACAAGTAAGAAGTTAAAAAGTGGAGGCAGCTGGGGCCCTACCCCCCTAAGGGGTATATGACGATGTCAAAATTAAAGCTGTTAAACAATGTGGTAAAGAACGAGCCGATTCGCCCACTTCAACATCCGTCCATCTCTAAAACTTTCCGTTCTAATTCCCTCTCCATCTCTGGCATAAGCCATAGGGAATCCCATATCTGAGAGAAGGACTTCTCCTGTTACCTTATCAATAAACTTGAAACAAATAGCTTTCAGCGGAAGAACTATGCACGTATGTGGATCTACCATTCTTTGAAAAACGGAAAAATGTGTATCTATCAATATAAAATATTGCAAAGCTTTCCGAGTTAATGTTACATCAGTAAATACAAAATTTAAACCTTCAGTTTTCCAAAAGATGATCTGACAGAGATTTAGAAGAGTTATTGAGGATGCTAATCCGAAATTTCGAAACCAAAAATCAAAAAGCACTAAGTGCTCTATTTTTTCACAACAAGCGACATTGAAAAACCTCTCTCTCTCTCTCTCTCTCTCTCTCTCTCTCTCTCTCTCTCTTGGTCTCTCTCTCTCTCTCTCTCTCTCTCTCTTTATTAAACTAATTCAATATACAGATTGAAATCCTTCAATAAAAATGTTAATTTTCACCTCCTCTACAGGCGGCGCTATTCGTGTGACATATACGATCACTCTCATTTCATAGAGCTCTCTCTCTCTCTCTCTCTCTCTCTCATACTCTGATTAAATATCCAAATTGAAATACTGTAAAAAATGTCAAAAATTACAAAAATCTAATTTTTTATGTTTCCTTATACAAGCGGTGCTATTTTTTGTGACATAAATGATCACTCCCATTTGATAGGTCGAAAGAGGGGGCTTACGCATACACTCGTACACATACATACATGTATGTGTACATACATATATGTGTGAATATACACTTATATCTGCATATAAATGTGCATATATTTATGGATGGATGGATGGATGGATGTATGTATGTAGACATTATATATATTACAAAATTTCCCTAAAATAAACAAAGAAAATTAAAGAAGCCATTATATTATCGCAAATATAGATCGGCCAATAACAGACACGTGGGCCTATATGTCTGCCAAAAAATTAGACTTATTAAAATATATATAGAATCATATATATATATATTATTATATATATATATTACAGTATATATATATATATATATATATATATATATATATATATATATACATATATAGATAGATATAGATATATGTATGTATGTATGTAATTCTAAAATTTATTTCATGTGTACGCCAAGTTTCCAGATTGAGTAACACATCCAGAAAAAAACAGGGACAGTAGAACGTCAATGTAGCATCGTATCATACCTATGCCCCCAGCAAACTTGACCATAAACTGTCAAGCACTTCAGCCAAAAACGAGGACACTGCCATTATAGGGCAACAGATGAAAATCATATAATTCTGATCCGCAATTTTTTTCGGCTTTATTGGTTTTTGTATTGAAAAAGTGATTGAGCAATGCTGAGTAAATCAGAATGTTCATGATTTTTTTTTCCGTTTATCGATGTTACGTATTTCGTGATTAGAAGCAGCAATTGACAATTCAACGATATATTGAGAGTATGTATGTATGTATGCATGCATATTATTATATATATATATATATATATATATATATATATATATATATATAAATATATATATATTATATATATATATATATATATATATATATATATATATATATATATATATAATATATATATATATATATAGATATATATATATATATATATATATATATATATATATATATATATATATATACTATATATATAATATATATATATATACTATAGAGCAAATTCCACGAAACAGAAACGACGATCTCCAAGGCCTTTCTACTTCTTGTCCTTTACTAAGTCTGCATAAGTAGGGAGGACCGGGGCTAATTGGCTACAGGGGTAAGTTGGCACACTCAAAATAACTTTAAAGTTTACCAAAAGATGATAATACATATCAGTGTAACTGTCACGTGATTCCTCAGTTACCAGCAAAATTCTATAGAGATAGAACGTAGGAGCTCGAATTTATGAGACAAATTTTGATTTTGATGGTAGTAAATTTTTATCTTTTTATTATTTGCTATCATCTATGCATTCATGAAAGATTAGTTTTCAGTTATAGCATAGTTTTCCTTATGGTTTAAAGATTCTCTACAATAAAATTAATAATTCAAGGCTATCTTGATATGGGCTACTAAGTGTTTTTGTACGAAATGTTAAGGATGGCGCAAGTTGGCTCAAAACAAGTGGGGCAAGTTGGCACGTGCAGACTTGCCTCGCGTTATTTGATAATAATAGTAAGCTTATTTATTTATACAATTTACGTTTTGTTTCTAGATTTTTGGAAGGATAATGAGATTAGTGTCCTATCTATTCCTCCAAATTGCTCTCACAAGTTGCAGCCCCTGGATGTTAGTGTTATAGACCTCTGAAGAAATGTGTTAACAGGGCATGTGATTCGTGGATGACTTGTAATCCAGGATCAAGTATGCCCATGTGACATTCCTGGTAATGTTTCCTCGGCTTTACTCTAGCTGTCACTTATTCTGATGCTTTCAGTGGGTTGGGGTTGCTGGAATTTCACCTTTGAATACAGACTATTTCAAGATTTTGATTTTACAGGTGCGTATGTAACAGATCGAGAGATGTCCGAAAGACACATGGGCTTCAGATCAGTTCATCAGCGTGATACACAGTTCAAGAACTGCTCCTGTTGATTCAGAAGAAAGCTCAGCTGAAGACAGCCTGTGTTTTTGGTAAGCCAGGAGATGGTGTGGGTCCAGTGAAGGCCATGTAACATGTGGGAGGGCATGAAAACTACTGATGAAGTTATTTATTTGACACATGCCACAATTAAAAACTAGATGATGATTTGAAGCAATATTAATGCCTTATATTTTGTATTTTGGAAAT
>NC_087214.1:53121027-53133527 GCF_015104395.2 Macrobrachium nipponense
GGACATGAAAGTAAGACAGTAAGGGTGAGAAGAAAATTAAACTCAACTTGAAAGAAAAAAGTATTTATTTTAACATTTTATTCACCACAATTATTAACTAGATAGAAAGTATTCCACTCCGATATCGCTTTTTGCTTAAAAACTCTTTAAGGATTGATATAGTTAGTCTGACTAATTCATTCACTCAAGCTTCACCATGTTAAAAAGTTAACTATGTATTTAATATTGATTCGCCAAAGTAAATTTGTCATGAGTTATTGGCCAACTGATATTTTCTGTAAGCGACGCAGCATCCCAGTCGGCTCCAAACAAATGGTAGTCCTTTGCAAGACCGATATGAATATCCAGAAAAAAACCTACCACAGACGCTACGGATTTCCCTGAACCTTTCGAAAACCTCGGGTCGAACATTTATTGAAGTGGGGAGGGGGTGGAGAGAGGGGGCTAATTCCCTGCTCTAAATTACGCATTGGATTTTATAACTTATACATTTTTAATTATTCACTTCCGGCGTGAGAATCCCGATGCTTACGAAAGCTGGTTAGTAGATTTCACAGGCTTCCAGTATTGCCATATGGTCTCCCCGGAACATTCTACCGATATGGTATCTGGGAAATGAAAGATATGTCGGATATAGTACAGTCTGTCTGAAGCTCCGAAAGTAAAGGACAGCTTTTGTATTATATATAGCATCAATGCTATTCCAACGAACGTTTTTTTATTCTTTTATAAGCACGTTTGTTTAGCAAGGAGAGAGCCATACGGTGATGATGTAATCACAGAAATTTTCAAAAAAGAAATTAATGTAACCGGGGGGACTGTATTAGTATCCAATTACGTTTGTCGGGCTCTATCGACAGAGAGAGAGAGAGAGAGAGAGAGAGAGAGAGAGAGAGAGAGCCGTAATCCCGGACTATTCCTGAAGACACTGGTTCCAAACACAGATCCCCAGTGACAAAAATATTCACGTCCAAGTTTTTCCTTTCACTTCTCATACGGACAACAACTCATTACTGAGAGTTCCTCCTCCTCCTCCTCTCCTCCTCCTCTCTCCTCCTCCTCCACTCCTCCTCCCTCCTCCTCCTCCTCCTGAGGGGTTTTTCTTTTCTTTCTCCACATGACAGTCTCTCCCTGGTCGGACATGAACGTTGAGGGGAAGGGTGGAAAATGGCTTTTCGTGGAAGCGTTTGTTTTTGCGAATTCTGGAGGCGTACTTCTTGTTGCCCCGGAAGTGTTGAGTTTGATTCATGAATAAACCAGGACTTGTTTTTTTATCGAGAGCTGTTGTGCACTGTTTTCTGGTCTTGCGGGATATGAAACTTTCGTTTCTTTACATATAAAAGTGAACATTGCGGTGTTGTTTAGAATTAAAATAAAGGGGACATCAGAATGAAAAACAGAAAAGTATCTGTGTAAAGCTTCAAAGACACTTCCTGAATTCAATTGTGTGCATACATACACGTGAATCTTTAGCACATCAATGACAATTCCTGAAAGATTCAAGGATTTGTAATTTGGCAGGAAGAGAGAGACATTTTGTAGCGGTGCCATGGAATGTTGCCAGGAGAAAAGACAATTGCATATCGATGCAAATACTGCTGAAAACGGAAACACATTTAATAACAAGTGTTAGTCTCTTAAATTCGGTTTATGTTGACCTGAAGAGCTTTCCCCGATACAAACAAACAAACAAACAAAAAAAGTGATTCAAGACTCAAAATGATCACTGAAAGAGAGGATGACGAAGGGAGTAAAAAGCTTTTCTTTCAAGGAGCAAAGTTCAGCGCTGTGAGGAAAACTGAGATGACAATCACGTCGAAAGTGAACTTCTATCATCAGAAAATACACATCTCTCACCCCTCAATGGAATGCCCGAGAATTGAACTCGCCGCCAACGTGGTGGCAGGCCAAGACCAAACCGACCACGCCACTGAGGCGCTGAATCTTGAATAATTAGCCTTTTCAGCATTTCTTTGACATCTGCTCTTATCTTACACCTGCAAACGAAAAGGGAACAAAGGAAGGACTGATGTGACAATACCCGTTCTGCTTCCTTCTGTATTTAGTCTAGTTACAATAACTACAGAAGCCGACTGCATTCATATATACCCTCGTAGTCTTTCAAAAACAGATGCCACAGAATGTCACTTTGCTCGGAATGGGATCCAGCATCTTATCAACACCGCCTTCGTTTTCTACACACTGCTTTCCTCGCTTGTTTCTGTCATCATTAAATACTTCTTTGATAGCAGGTATCAAAGACGTAATATAAATGAATTTAATTAAAGCGAAACTCCCGAATAATTCCAAGTCATAACTCTCAACCAGCAACTGTTCCTAAATTCTATAACGAAACAAGAAAGGTGATTAGTTTTCTTCATGTAATTCATTTGGAATACTTCATGTTATCAGATCCTGCGACTAAGTCTTCATCCTCAAAACTGCATATGTCACACTGATCTTTCCTTTCAGGGACTACAGCGAATTGACATTAGAACGTTGAAAAATTTTACATTTATTGTATCATCGATAAAGATCATTTTTTAAAATAATCCTAAGCGTTTTTTTAATTAACAAATAAAAAAGGAATAACATTTCTGTGAACAATGATCTTGATGATTCCAAGATCTGAACCAATAATCGCATATTAAGAAAATATTGCGAAAATAAGTTATATTGCGTATTCGTCGCTATGGAGCAAAAACCGATTGCAACATCCGCCTGCATATGAACGTGATTATTTTGACCGCCTGCATAACAATGCGCCCACAGGCACTGATGAGCAGCTTTCCTCGAATCGCCCACATCAGTATCTTCAGTTTTCCTTTCGCGTCGTTTGAGTCGCAATAAAGGAAGACAAATCGTGTAATCGAGAGAGGAAAGTTGATCAAGGGACAGGAAGCGAAGGTCGGCAAAGAAATGACAACAACCGAACGAACGAAAGAGGTTTATGAGGTTCCTGGATGCAAACTCTGATGGCGAGGGATTTCGAGAGATTTTCTAGCGGCGTAACAAAGAGGGATGGGCGTTCGTGGGATTTAATAACTGTTTGATAATAGTATAACCGTTAGGAATCAATGGTGTTATATGTTATCCCATGAACACCCACGCATGCTAATAAGGCTCATATGAGTGATTCTCACGAAGCTTGTCAGGTGAACCCTCTTCCTGCTCTCCACCGCCTCAAAAAATGTCACCCTTTTATATTCACTCGCTTTTTTTTTTTGAGCGCTCAACTGAATATCTAACAGCTTTTGTTTTAAATAGATTCCATGAACCAATTATAGTTATTATCTTTTGACGTTACTGCTGAGAATTGTGTCCTGTGTGCAGGCACACCTTCTTCAATATCCCAAAAGGGAAGCGCCTCATGATGAGGTTTATCCCAACTGTTTTCTTTTTATTATATTCTTGTTTTGTTAGGCCTTTTGCGTTTTCATAACCCTAATGAGTTGACGAAATTACCTTTTAATTACGTCAATAAAACCAAATTTATTTACCCGAAGTTCAACAACATTTTTTTTCGTACATTAGAAGGAGGACCCAAGGCTCAGAAAGCCCAGGTCCTAAGGAAACAAGAAATAAGATGAGACAGGAAAAATGGCAGTGCTTAATCACGAAGGATGTGACAGAGCTATTTACTTCATGTAAGAGGAAATGTTCTAAGAGCAGGGAAAGAATTCCATAGTATAGAAATAAAGTGACTGAAGCAAATATGGACAAAAAAAGATTCATTCAAATCATATTTTGTAATAAGCTTCCAGTTCCTTCACTCTTATAATCTACTCCATAACGCGAAGAAACTGAAGCCTTCAAGAGCTTCAGCGGCTGAGGAGGTTGAGGGGAAATTACCTCGACCTACGTAAACCTGGTGTCCTTCCTGGTCGAGAGAAAATGACAAACCTGGTTACGCCAACACATTTAATAGGAAATGAGGTCATTCTTGGGTCATAATAACCAAGAATCCAGGAAATTACTTGAAATAAGGGGTTGTTTATTTATTATTTGTTTTGTTGACTCAAACGTCATTTTGAGATCATTGTATAATAGTACACGTTTGTATACCTGTCTCTTATACAGATGGATATCTTGCGCTTTAAAAATAGTTAGAGAGACTTTCATAATTGGAAAGGGCAATTACTGATCAAATTTCTATATCAGTATTTCAATAATACAAAAAGACAATTTTTCATGTTATTTGGAAGTCTGGATGAAAGGATGCTTGAAAATAAATTATTTGAAAAATGTGGTATTCAAGATAATTATTGTCCTAAAGGTTGCGTCCATCCACAGAAAACGACATATACACTCGTAGGTAACTTATCGCATACATATCACAAACAGGTTCTAAACAAGTCAAAACTTCGGCAAATGCTGTATAATCTTGTGAAGCACTGGTTACAACTACCTAAAGTCATTGACTTGTATTCAGCCTATGATGTGTATGCGACAAGTTGGTGATGACTGTTTATAACATGTTTGAATGCAGAGTGGGACGCATCCTTTCTGTAACATGTTGTAGGAAAGGTTACTCGTAGTTAAGGCAGATCTGGAATTGTCTCAGCAACGTTACCGAACAAAACTCAGTCCGTGTAGTACAATGGTATGTGAGGTTCTGCAGTCGGAACAGTTGTACTTCAAATGTCTAAAGAGAAGGTGCGTCAGCAGGGGGCGAGTTGCATGATCAAGCCTATTGGCGAAGAGGAAATAGAAAGGTTGATTAATACTGAGACATTGACTACGAGTCTACGAGCGAGACAAGAAAGATGCAAATCTGAAATTACAATGGAGAACCGCTGTCGTTGCAGAAGACAAAATTTCTGTTAAAATGAAAAACTATGAAAAAATAAAAAAATCTAATTTTCATTTAGCTACAACATCAACTGAAAGACTTTCGTTGACATTACGTATCGTGTAACTAGTGATTCCGCCTCGAGTCTGAAGAGGTACCTCTTCTGAATTTTCAAGAGGGTAGTCTCCGTGACAAGTTGCTGATGTAAGCCAGGGAGATGTTGAGGCCTTGTCATAAAATATAAAGGTGACTAGAAAACATTCATTGAACATTTTATTATACAGTCATACAGGGTTTGCTAAAGTGGGCTCCTCAAATGTACGTTTAGTGGACTCACTTGCCATGAAAAGTTTGAAGCTTTAGGAGGAATCACATACTAACTAGCATGTACAAAATAGCTCTCTCTCTCTCTCTCTCTCTCTCTCTCTATATATATATATATATATATATATATATATATATATATATATATATATATATATATATATATATCATATATATATAATGTATGTATATATGTGTGTGTGTGTATTATGAACCTCTAGTGGACGGAAATGAAATTATCCAAAATAGGATGTAAAACGAAGTGAACATTTATTATTCAGGAATTCATTACAAAACTGAATTAAGTGAATGGAATATATTAATACAGCTATTACCCCAGAGGTCCTCGTTCACCTGAGAAGGAAAAATTATAAAGCATACTTAGGAAATGAGAACATTATTACTATCGTTCCTCCATGAACTGAATAAATAATGTAATTTCGGGTATATTATAACTTGGCCATTTTCAGGTCTAAAATCCCATGATCTATTAGTTAAACAACCGAAAGTACCCAGAGTTCGTTGTGGCGCCTCTTACTACGAAAACTGAAGTGTACCGAGCGCAAAATAAAGGCACGAAGGAGAAAATGCCAAACTCAACTAAATCTTATGGTTAAATCCTATTCAATTTGTTGATGGCCATTTGTGGCTGATGGTCATATATATAATAGTCATCAAAGTACTGTGCCTGTTCAGGCTTCCCAAGTGGCCTTCCTCTTATACTTGACATCGCATAGTGCTCAAGTGATGTGATACTGTGTTGGCCAAGGTTATGAAACAAGTTCCATGAAATCGCATCGCCCTGCCCTAGATACAGGACGCCATAAGTCTTTCACAACGCATCGTTGAAGTTACTGAAATCTAGCTCCGTATCACAAAATTGCTGCATAAGTGTGTTTCCACAATAAAGGAAAAGCAAGTCATAAAGACACGCGGCAACTTATCACATCCACATCACAAATAGGTTGAAAAGAAGTCCACAAAACCGTAACTGAGGTACGAAGCTTTCGCAAATACAGGACAATCGTCTAAAGCACTGTCAGGACTACCCATGAGTCGTTGACTTATATTATTCAACCTGTTTGTGCTGTTTGCGCGATGAGTTCCTGACGAGTAATTATGAAATGTTTCACTGTAGTGTGGAGTATCCTAATTACTCGAAGGATCCTAGTTACAGAATTAAAAAGAACAGCATAATTTATTAGTTTTACGAACACTTAGTAATTTGTTAAATGTAAAATAGATGGTATCCTAATTATGTCGATTTCCTATGCTATAATGACAACCACCTTCCCCGCTTGAGGGGAAAGCAATATTCATTTTCAGGATGTAGGTATTCATTCCTTTTAGTTTGGAATTAAATTAGGCATCATTCAAAAAGCCCACTCTGCATAACTGAAAGCAAGTATGACAGTTTTTGGGGCTACGAAATAAATACTCGGCCTAGAATTGCTTTCAAATGGCATAGTTTTATAAAAACCATCTTGTTATAAGAGCTCGTATAATGACCTTTTTTTTCGCTATCACTTTACGGAATATATCGTTCGGATAATTTTTGTTTGTTTTTTACAGTCCATTAGTACTAAATTTTTATTTGAAAAGAAGAATCAATTAAAACACGTAAAAAATTAAAACTACAAGAATATTAGTGTGTGTGTGTGTGTATGTGTGTGTTTGTGTGTGTGTGGTGTGTGTGTGGTCTTAAGTATTTCGTATGAATCACTGCAATATTTCATTATTTTAGCTATGAAGAGCCTCACCAAACCATGCTATCAGTGTGTCATCTGTATAAGGAGTTTTCTGTGAAAAGAATGTTATTTTATGCAAACAAATAAAACATAAGTGGGTAGAGCTTGGCATATCTACTGTTATTAAATGACCATCTGTTTAAAAAGCTCCCTGTTATGAGAAAAAAACATCATGTGCTGATGCAAAAGCGTATGTTGGATGAATGTCACTAGGTTCCAACCATTTTCTTATTGAAGATATATGAAGATTCTTTCGCCTTATTTATTTAAATGATTTTGATACAGACTTGTTTTTCAGAATATGCTGATATTAAACATAAAAAACATTGAGCTTACTGTGGAAAAGGTGTGAGTAATCATTGCCATTTTTTAGACGTTCTTGTTACTGACTCAATGGTTCTTCGGTTTTAGAAAGAACACCTTTCATAGTTCAAGATTCAATTACTGTATTTCTTGCTTCTACTGTTTTAAACTTTACTATTTTGACTCTCCTCCACATGAAGGTTTTAATTACCTCGAACTGGCAATCCCTCCGTCAAGATATGAATTTAATTTATGAATGTTTTACGAATAACTGCTTCGCACAGACTTCATTCTTAAATCAAAAGCTCCGTATGTTCCCTAACAAGCATCCACTGAATATCACCAAACCTTCTACAGCTCCCAAAATTAACTTTTTATCCCAACTGTAGTTTTTTATGATTCTTTTCGAAAAAGGTTTACACAAACTGTTCATGACCTTCTGGTGCCATCAATCTAAAATTAATCCCAAAACTCCACTAACAATTGGTTTCTCTTTCAGACAAAAAATCGATGACACCCAATTTTAACGTCTCCCTTATGGAGGCGAAGAGTGGATTGAAATGTGGATGAAAAAGAGGCGGAAGCTGTTCAAATCAATTATGTATGTAATGTGTGTGACATAAAAAAGAGCTGAAAGGCGGAGGAGTATGGACGAACAAATCAGATTTGGTCAAAAGGTCAGCGTAGGTCAAAGGTTAGATCTGCATTTCAGGAAGGTTCAGTTATGTGGAAAGAAAGGAGGGCGATAGGACTGGTGAAAGAGCATCATTCAGAAATGTCAGAAAGAAGGAAAAAAAGGAAAGAGAGGGGACAGGAGGGGACTCAAACATCCAGAAGTGCCACACTGTGTGTCAAGATCCAGGTGTTGGGGTGACACAGTGTGTAGAGAGGCTTATGCGCTCTAGTGATGCGCTATTTTGTAAGATATTTACACGATTCAACCATTTAAAGATTTAGAAAAATTCTGCACTTGGTTCGCCCATGATTCTACAGTTAAAATATGATCGTGATCACTGTCTTGCTTTTGGGAAGGCGGGGGGATGGGGGGGGGGGGGGGGGGGGGGGGGGGGGGGCGATGGCTGGTTAATTCAACGAGAAAGGGCATCAGGCACTCTCAAAGATGTGAGATAACCCCTTTTTGTCTTAGGAGTAACAAGGAACACGGTGTGATGGAAAGACCTACTTTTTTTAAAAACAGGCTAGAAGCGGCATCACTGACGAAATTAGAGAGAGAGAGGAGAGAGAGAGAGAGAGAGAGAGAGAGAGAGAGAGAGAGAGAGAGAGAGAGAGAGAGAGAGAGAGCGGTCATGTTCCCTGAACAACTGATTATTATTTTTTTTAGCACACATAACAATGGGAATGTCTAATCTTATATCACGATATGGTCATCGCGACTCCACTCGAGGAATCTTCTCATATGTGAAAACATTTGGAAAGATGTTTTAGAATTCGTCAATCTGTAGATAGACAATGTGGACTGCAAATTAGAGTTAATAAAAATAATATGATGCATCAGTGTTTCATGGTGTCGGTAGCTGTACATGGAGAGAATTCAGGTGAATACTATTCAGGAGATTAGTTCTGGGAGCGGTGGTCGGAAGTTAGGTGGGGCAGTGCGAGATCAGGTCAGCTTTCCCAGCTCTCGTATTACTGAGAGAGAGAGTAGGGGATACACAACCAAGCCAGCCCCCTCCCTGCTCACCACCCCATCCTCCGTCCAACCCATTCGCCTAGAAGACCAAGCAGATGGCCACACAGGTCATGACACCATCCCACCACTGACTGTGACCTCCCGTCTGCTTTCGACAACTTTTTCCCTTCCTTGTGTCTCGGTTCTTCCTCAGAGGGAATGAAGCATTTCAAGAGAACTTCTTTATATGACCCAAGGAAACTTTACATAGGAAGGTTATAAAACACATGGAAAGGACTCTATCAAGTTTGAATGACATAGAAGCCTTTATTACACTTAGTTAATATAATAATAATATAATAATGATAATTGGCGTTGAGAGTAATGGTGGACAGGTGCTAATCTCATGGTAGGGAACAGTAGACAGGAGGGTATTCTACGGGTAATTAAAATCTCACCAACAGCCTCTTTATAACTATGCACAACGAAGGTACCGTCACTCATATAAGTTCATGGATGTCCGGGTGTTTGAGAGATTTCCATGACACCCATTTCTGGATGACAGGTGTCTGGAAATGCGAAACTGGCCAAATGTTCAACTACCTAACCCTGTTGTAGAAAATTGTGTTGTGCCCATCTTACGTCACATACAGACCTGTAGTCCAGAAAGGGGTTGGATGGAAATCAGCTTTATGCCCGGAGACATCCATGAACTTATATGAGTGACTACCTGGGTTCAGCCTGGGCTCGGGACTTTCAGCTTCGACTCTCTAGCCAGTTATCTTCTGAGGGTATGAATACACTCATAAATAAACAATAAACCATTACAATAAAAATGTCTGTGGTATGGTTAGCAGTGACTTAGAATTATATTGCGATATTGGAGATTCAGGCGGCCATATGCCAGCGTGGAGCATTATTCTTGGAGCAGCTTCCGATGAAGTTTTAAACCCACAACAAACGTTTGACGGGAGAAACTGAATTTCCGAGGTGAGAAAAGTTACGAAATCCTACAGGAAACTTCCTCCACATTTCAGTCAATAGGTCGATAGGTAGTAAGAAGGTTGGTTGCATCATTTCGATCGTTCAATCATACATGACCCGAAAGGAAAGTTTTTGTTTTTAAGGAATGAGGTGGAAGGAAAGTAGATGGAAATGGGAAGCAAGTCAAGCTAAAAAGAAGACTGAGTAATTAATAAGTTTCGATCTGATTGGCAGATAACTGAAAATGGAAGAACATGGAGTTGAGAGGAAAAGTAAAACCAAGAAAAATAAGAGAAATTATATAAAGAATTTTAGAAAGTTTCACGAGAAAGCAGGACTTTTGAAAGCGCAATGAAAATTAAATGAAATTAAAGATAATAGACAATATGAGACTAAAATTATATAATAAATTTTTGTCGACAGGCATCTCCCTTTGGTGTAGGTAGAATAAAGAGTGGCAGGAGAGGAAGGTAATATGATTGAGGCACTTTCTATCTGGGGTCAGCTTGCTGTGAAGGTGTGTTGACCTCATATACTATCAGGGGTGCATCATAATTTATGATAGGACAGTTGTTCTGAGCTGATTTTGCTTGGCTGTACCAGGGCAACACGAGTTTCATGCTTGGGTATTTGCATCAGAAGACAATGCCCTTGGGGGTTTTACTTCTTGGGTGCATTCATTGGTCGATTTATTGAAGGCCCTTAGACTCTCAGAAGAGCTATAATAATAATAATAATAATAATAATAATAATAATAATAATAATAATAATAATAATAATAATAATAATAGACAAGAACAAATGAAATATTAATAATAGACAAGAACAAATGAAACATAGCAAGTAACTACAGGCCTATCACCTTCCTACCAATAATGCGGAAGTTACTAACAATATCATAAATGAAAGGCTGTACAACTACCTAGAGGACACAAACACCATCCCCCACCAACAGAAAGGCTGCGAAGGAAGTGTAGGGGCACAAAAGACCAGCTCCTGATAGACAAAATGGTAATGAAGAACAGTAAGAGAAGGAAAACCAACTTTAGCATGGCATGGATTGACTACAAGAAAGCCTCCAATATGATACCCACACACGTGGCTAATAGATTGGCTGTAAATATATGGGGTAGAGGAAAACACCATCAATTTCCAAAAAATATAATGCGCAACTGGAATGCAGTACTTACACGCTTTGGAATAATAATAGCAGAGGTTACCATCTGGCAGAGGTTAACATCAGGCAGAGGTTAACATCAGGAGAGGGATCATCCAAGGCGACTCACTGTCCCCACTACTCTTCATAGTAGCCATGATTCCCATGACATAAGTACTGCAGAAGATGGATGCTGGGTACCAACTCAAGAAAGGAGGCAAACATAATTAACCATCTGATGTTCATGGATGGCATCAAGCTGTACAGTAAGAACATCAAGAAATAGATACCCTAATCCAGACTGTAAGGATTGTATCTGGGATATCAGGATGGAGTTTGGAATAGAAAAATGTGCTTCGGTCAACATACAAAAAAGGCAAAGTGACAAGAACTGAAGGGATAAAGCTACCAGATGGGAATAGCTTCATACACATATATGAGACAAGATATAATTACCTGGGAATAATAAAAGGAGAGGATATAAAACACCAAGAGATGAAGGATACAATCTGGAAAGAATATTTGCAGAGACTCAAGGCCGATACTCAAGTCAAAACTCATTGCTGGAAATATGATGAAAGCCATATACACTTATGGGCAAGTACCTGTAATCAGATACAGAGCAGTAGTGGAGTGCAAGGAAGGCTGAACTCTGCAGCATAGACCAGAAAACTAAGAAACACAGACAATACAAAAAAGCTCTACATCCACGAGCAATACGGACAGACTATACATAGCACGAAAGGAAGGAGGGAGAGGACTCCTAAGGCATAGAGGACTGCGTCAACTTCGAGAGCAAAGCACTGGAGCAATATCTGAAAACCAGTAAAAAACGAGTGCCTCAGGAGTGCATGGGAAGAAGGACTGATAAAAGCAGACTAAGACCCAGAAATATACAGAGACAGAAGAATTGACAAACAGAATGGAAGAAATGGCACAAAAAACCAATGCATGGACAGTACATGAAAGACTAAAGAACTGGCCAGCAATGAAACATGGCAATGGTTACAAAGGGGAGAACTCAAAAAGGAAACGGAAGGAATGCTAACAGCGGCACAAGATCAGGCCCTAAGAGCCAAATATATTCAAAGACCGTTAGATGGAAATAACATCTCACCCATATGCAGGAGGTGCAATATGAAAAACGAGACCATAAACCACAAAGCAAGCGAACGTCCGGCACTTGCAAAGAACCAGTAAAAAAAGAGGCATGATTCCATAGCAAAAGCCCCACCATAGAAACTGTGCAAGAAATACCAGCTACCTTGTAGTAATAAGTGATAGAAAACCCGATCAGGCAGAAAAATCCTGTGGACTATGGATCAGTATAGATAGGGTGATATGTGCAAATAGACCAAGCGTGATGTTGATCGACAAAATCAAGAATAAAGTATCACTCATTGATGTCACAATGGCATGGGACACAAAGTGTAGATGAGAAAGAAAGAAAAAAACTGATAAATATCAAGACCTGAAAATAAAAATAAGAAGGGTGTGGGATATGCCAGTGAGAACTGTACCTATAATCATAGGGACACAAGGCACAATCCAAGATCCCTGAAA
>NC_087214.1:53141027-53158396 GCF_015104395.2 Macrobrachium nipponense
TTCATTTGGGACCTCGTTGTCCATTGTATGAAGTGTTGTTGATTTCCTTTTGTAAGCTGTCCGTCGGCATGAGTCTGCCTTTCAGTTCATGTATTTTGTTAAATTTACAAAGATTAATTTTGTAATAAAATGGAAAACCCAACCTGATCTTGCTGGACCTTCAGTCGGGGGGGATATTTTCTACAACACTGGCCATTGTTTGCACTTTTAATATTTAATATCAGTTTTAACAAATAGATAATTTTAAAAGATTTTCCCAGGCTCTGAATCATCTATCATTTGACAGAGAACCCAATGGCTTTTAATGAATTTCTTTGTGAAATATTTAAGTCTTAGGGTTCTTGAATTATTTACAATTACCACTAATCACACTAACATTTAATAACAATCATCACTAATGAAGTTATCTGAGCAGATTTCCGTATGACTTGACGGCTGAAAATGAGCCCTGTTTATCCTGGAAATCCACATTGCTTTGCTCTCCTTCTTTCATTAATTTTTGAGTTTCATCTCCTTGACTTGTCACAACAGCGGGGATTGAGTAATACTATATGCCGTTTGTTTGATCTATTGTGGCACCCAAACACACTGCAAGTGTTTACCATATTTAAAGAATTAATAGGTACAATATCATTGTAAATTTTCGAAATATCGTTTTTATCATGATTGCACGCGTCGCTTTGGCTCAACATAGCTGACCTACAACATGGCCGACTTCCGTGTTTACATCAGGACCTCATCCTGGATCGAAAACTATCTATACAGAAAACCCGAAACCTTAAAGTATATTCTAAAATTCCATTCATCACAAACTGATAAAAAGAAAGGTTTTCCATTATTAGTAATGCTTCCTATATAAGTCATGTACACTTTGTATATGTAGTTGTGGAATGTTCCATCTGGGCAACTGCTCATTACTGAAATTTTTTCACCGGTAATAAACTGAAATTTGGAAAATTCTTTACAGTTTACCCAAGACATTTGAAGACAAAGCTTCGAAATTCATGACACAAGGATGAAAGTTGCAAAGTCTCACCTATGTTACTGCAGTGCCAGGAGAGACCCGATCCCCTCCCTATCCCCAAACAAGTTCATGTCCAGAGAAAATAGAAAACTGAAAATAACCATTTGCAAAGCTTATAAACGTTTTGTTAGGATAGACAAATGCGTTTGATAATACAACTATTATTAACAATATTAATGTACAAGTGCAGCACTGCTGTTGGTAAGTGCCAAAGTTTGGTGGACTCTTTCCAAAGGCATTTATTCATAAGCAACTACATGTGCGACGTCTGAATGGCTTCAGGAAGTCGCAAAGTTTTCTAGACTTAGAATCGCTTTTGTCTACTGGAATTTAACAACAAAACCTTCGACAATTACAGAGAGGAACTTGAATGCTGCCAACACAAGACCATTATGAAAAGAAGGCAAATATTTCAAATATGACAACTATGGCCCTGAAGCCCAACATCTACAATAAAAAAAATATGGTCTTATGTTTCGAAAAAAAGCATTAAATTGATTGTTTTCCAAATTATGATATTGGAAGCATACGCAAATTTAGAGCAGCAGTCATGTGCTTTCATCTGTCAGTAGGAGGATTATTGCACAGTTGAAACGGTAACGAAAGCAATGCCAATCCCTTCGTTTGAATTCAATCTTAAATAACTTCGACAAACTTCCACGAAATGAGGACGAAAGTTGTTTAAATGATACAACAATAATGGATAACAAAAAGTTACTTATGACAAGTATACCAAAAATGTAGAAATAAATTCAATGGATAAATCATTGAAAGGCCCCAGTTGAAAACTTTCGTGTAACCTTCCGAATTTCTTTAAGGTGAGTTTACACTAGGCTTCACCCCACACTGCAAACATAAGACTCATCACCAACTTCTTGTTAGCCCCGCCTACTGGACTGCTCATCAAGAGTCACGCTACGCCACTAAACACACCCTAATGAACAGTCCACTAGGCGGTGCTAACAAGAATTTGGGAGGAGTTGGTCATGAGTCTTACTTATGCACCGTGGGGTGAAGCCTACTGTAAACTCACCTTAAAGTGTTTGAGGGTCGTGAGGCTTCTGCCAACACCACTTAATTATCATGAAAGTTTTCGAGGTAAAACGAACCATATTTCTTTTTCGAAAACTGCTGAAAACTGCGAGGATTTATTTATGACTTAATATCCGCAGCCTCGGCAGATGGCATGACAAACTTCGGGTTGTTCTTAAATACAGGATGCGCCATTATTACATAGATCTACCATATCCCATAATGACAACAGGTCAATATTGAGCTTTGAAACTTAAAAAAAAAATAAACATTTGAGAAAAACAAAATAAACTTTTTAAAATATATAAATATTTAAAGTTTCTAGGACTGAATTCGGTTCAGCAATACCTTGAAGAAACCACAACACACACACACACACACACACACACACACACACACACACACACAATATATCACAAATGGATTTGCTTCAGATTATTCAAGTCTCTCCTTAGCAACAACGTTCATTATTATCCTTCAAATTAATACGCTTATCATCCACTTTGCAAGTTAATTATATCCTCTTACTTCGCCAAAGTTGGTTTCTTTTTCAGCTCTGAAATTATGCCTAAGGAAAACCTTCCTTCTGAACAAATTCAGTATTTTCCATTGCAGTGGAACTTGGTCCAAAGTTAAGCAGACTTTTAGGAGTTAGGGAAAATCTCATTTGGTCTCAACAAACGATTCCTGGAAAAAGTAATGAAATCCTGACTTCCTCTCCGACATCTAGATATTATTAAACAGGATCTGACCATTGGGTGTGTGTGTTCTTTTTCTGACGATTCAAATAAAAATTTAATCTGATGGAAATCGTATAATTAATAACTGATATTCCACTTCAGAGCAGAGAAGGTTGCAAAATACATGATAACAGTTTCTTGAAAATAAAATGTTTTATTCACATTTTTATGAATCATGTACAGATTAATTATCTTCTTCGCATTCGAAGCGAGACACCACAGTTTTATCACAGCATCATAGCAAGAGAGACGATCAAAAAGGCTTCCTGGATCATCCATTAGGTACGGGTTGACCTCCGTGAGTATAAAATACTTTATATCATTCAAAATAAAAAAAAAGTTTTCTTTTTGTGACACCCGACAACAATCCTCTCACGTAGAAAACGTTCCATCCTTCTCACTTCTGACAAGTGATTTAATCAAGATGGCGGGACTATCATCTTAATTAACTGCCATCTTAATCAAATCACTAAAATCATCACTAAATACAACATTTCTATACGACCTTCAAAGTTCGTATAATTTCCCTGATCTCTTATCTGACTTCCAATTCGTTATTAAAGTTTCTGGAAAAGTCAAATCCCTTTATTCCTTACAAAACAAACTAAATTACATTTATTTACTGCTTTCTTTATTCCCATCAAGACAAGAAACCATCGAATTAGGAAAAAATATGTAAAAACATTGTTAAAAATAAATCCTATTATTCCGGGTATGATTTTAATGCTGTTTAACATTACTTTAAAATATCATGACGTTGTTAATATTTAGTCTTTCCGAGTGACAAATTTCATTCACGAAGCTAAAAATAGTTTCCCGACATTATTCCCACTGAAAATTCATCTGCCTCAAAAATGTATTTGTTGTACCTGTACGTTGAGCGTGAAATTGGAAATTATATTTCTAGTGGCAAATTGTTGGTAAAAGCCACATTTTAATTATCCAAATATATGTACATTTTATTTTCAGTTATATTCACTGTTTTTACGTTGCATGGAACCAGTGGTTATTCAGCAACGGGACCAACGGCTTTACGTGACTTCCGAATTTTTTTTATTACCCTGGAACACTCCAATAAATGATTAAATCTCCGAATGTAAAGTTATCTTCGTCATTCGCTGAACAAACTTGTCGCTTTCTGAACGAGTGATTAAACTGAGAGACAAGAAAGTCGAGAACATAGAGTTTCTGCAAAGGAGGCAAATAAACAAGAGTCTCTCAGGCTGCTTCCAGCAGAGTTGTCGTGTGGGACTGGAATTCCAGACATGAGTAAGATAAACGTCACTTAGCAGGTTGCTGTGGATTCCCTGAAGGCAAATTAAATGAAGAGAATCCTGAAAGGGACTCTACTGTTGGGAAATCCAAGTTTTCAAACCAATTATAATCGTAAGTCTATCGTGGAAACTGGTTAGCAACATTCACAGCTGGATACAAAGGTGGGAAAAGGAGTTACACCTGACTGTCACTCCGCTGAAGTGAAATGGAGTCTAAAAGGTTTTCGAGGAAGATTAGATCCGTAGTCACAGAAGTGCGAATACCGTGTGAAGAAATGATCAAGTTCACAGAAACCAAAGTGGAGGGACAGAATCTGAGGAGTGTATGACGATTGAAAGTTAGTAAGGCGAGTTAGCGGTTATACACCCTCAGAAAGCAAAAACAGAATAACGATGGGAAAAATGAAAGAAGGGGTTTACTGAAGGGAAAAGAATATTATGGAACTTTATGCAGTGCATGATTATCCAAATCAACAAGACAATAATAAGAGAAAAATGAAGTACTTTATGGGGAAAACAGAAGTTGCACTGGAGGGAAGTCAATGATCAAGTAAAAACGAATCAGAACCAACAGAAATATCAATGACACATTAATATTTGAAATGAAATCAATAAAGACATTCTCGCGTCCTTTCCACTTCAAATGATTTCTCAGCTTACAAAACCCGTCATTGGAGCAACGATGCAATAGTTCCTCTTTTTCTCTTTCGCTGTACTTGGGATAGATTGGCTTGAAGCTTATAATTTTCATTTTTCTGTGCTATACAACAGATATTTTGAAGGATTACAGACTCACGGAATATACTCAGCTGACATCCTACTAGAATTTCAATTATTTTAAAGCTATACATGTCCTTACTTTTGTGGCACTATCTCTCTCTCTCTCTCTCTCTCTCTCTCTCTCAAACTACCTACTGGTTACACTAGCAATCAGAATTTACATATCGGAAAAAAATACTTCCGTGGATTCATCAACGTTAATGAATTGATTCCTTATCTTCTCATTGAACCTGTTGAATATTTTTTGGATTAGGTTCCGTTCCTATTTGACTGCTAGGCTCTTTGATACGATTTCATGAAATTTCGGCTGCCATGCCAAGCACTGGGGCACTTCCGGTCTTTCAGCATTTAGGACAGTGTAAAGGAGATGGACAGCAAGATTAATAGGTCCAGAATATAAAGACACTGAACCACAAGGATTTAAAAGTGGAATCGGGAGAGAGAGAGAGAGAGAGAGAGAGAGAGAGAGAGAGAGAGAGAGAGAGACCCCAGAGAGAGAGACGGCTACACTAAGATGTAATAGTTAGAGAGGTAGGTCAGCAAGATTAAAGAAGGAATCGGGAACGGAGGTAAAGCAGAAGGCTAAAAAGTGGAGCATCTAGTAGCCGCAGGGTCTCTGCAAACACCTTTTTAGTAATGTCTACAGTGCACTACTTGAGGTGAACTGATGCCACCACGTTAGCATACATTTAGCTCCTTCAACTCCGCGGAAAACGATCTACTTCGGTAAGGTAGAGAACCAAATTCAGGAAATGGTGAAGAATCCACTCCTGTCAGTTTCAAGAAGTTTGCCGACATTCACTCCGAAGCAAATGCAGTATTGCAAGTAATTTGTTCTTTCTCTTTCCATAAATGATTTCATGTTGCACATTGCAGCATAAGTTGTGATTTAAGACCTGGTGAATAATTGTCCTTTATCCTCATTTCCAAAATAATGTTCTGGGAATAATAAAGCAGATGGGAATTGGATGACCTCAGTCATTATTTCATGGATTCAGATTGACCTTTCTGGAAAGTTATGCCTGGCACTCAACAATTATGAGATCCAGATGTTCTGAGTTGTCTTGTTTCACAATATCGGGAAACCAGAGCTTATTTCCTCTTCTAAACTGGAAAACGGTAAGCAATACTTTTATTGACCCTGATATTTCAGACAGAAGTGGAATAAAAATCTGAAAAAAGTATTTTTATTGGATATCGATCTTTCTCTTACGTACTGTAATTCGCTTTTTCAATCACTGACTGCGTCTGGACGAGAATCACTTTCACTTTGTTCTTTGTTCTTAACGAGTAAAGGACTTGCGAAAACAGACGTTTAATTAAGAATGACAGTTATATACTTTAGAGTGAAAAATAATCATTATATATGCCAAGGCTCTAAAAATAAGCGAATTTTCGTGTTTTAAAAGCTTCTAGCATATCGAGTTTTAGTTCCGAAAAATTCATGTCACTGAATTTGTGATGATTTTGCTCTTTGGAAATGTTATGCTACAGAGCAAAATTGTGTCTGTCATCCCAATATACTTTTCCGTCCAAGGCCACCTGCGATACACAAGGGAAAACTGAAATAAGCAGAAAATCCCATGGCACATCAGAGGAGGGAAACAACAGTCTTTGAACTTTGCAATCCAAGTTGTAATTTGGATAACCTCGGCAAATCCGTTCCTCAGAAACCGTCTAAAAGCTGTTTGTTCAGTGAAGATTTTATCAGACTCGATATGACTTCACCATCACACCACTTGGCCATGGCGCAGAAAATCATGCTTTCATAAAAGAAAATAAAGTTCGATTTACTCTTACAAGATATAATGAAGTTTTATAAACAATACTTTATTACGGGAATGATACGAAGACATGACAGTAAATGTATTTTTGTCTGCATCCTGTATGAACTATAATATATAAAAAAAAACAAACATTTTTCACAGCCAGCAAACCAATGAAATCACCGAACGTAATTTTGTAAACAGAGTAATTAAAGCCAATCTCTGCTGGATAAAAATTTAGCTTATTTCAAGTAAGGAAGACTTTTGAAAAGAGTTATGGATATATAATTAATTCCAGAATTATGCAAACTCCTATAAAAGAATTAATAAAACTCCCTTCTATTCTATTCAAGATCAATAAATCAGTTTGGAGACACTCGTAGAATTATTTCTAATTAAAACAATATTCTTTAACATTCACATTTACCACAGGCTGCGGATTGAACATTGTTTCAATTAGCTATCTATTAGTAACAATAGTGAAATATCAGTTCGCAAAATATAAAAATAAACTATTTAGATGGCAAAGGGAATAAAAAGCCACAGCACAAAGAGTAGTTTTAAATAATCATTAATTTTAGACAGCCAGAATTATCTGCGTCGCTGGCAGCTTATTTTGGTCGTTAAAAAAATGGAAAATGCAAAAGTTTATTTGACTTTTCGGGACCAAATAATGAGTATTTGCGTCATAAACTTCTAAAGGGGATTTGTTCTGAAGGTTACATGTCTAAAAATAGGTCATATATTTTGGTTTGCGCTTCGGCAGGAGGTTTTAAAGGTAGGAGAAATATTCTATGATTCTGATGTGCATCGTGAATAACTTTATAATTCACATTCATGGAGAACATTTGGCGTATTTATCATCACAACGCAATTTAGGACCAAAGCAGAGGCAGAGAGAGAGAGAGAGAGAGAGAGAGATGAGAGAGAGAGAGAGAGAGAGAAGACGAGAAGCTCATGAGAGAGAGAGAGTGAGAGAGAGAGAGAGAGATGTTCGACATTTATCTGGAACGCAGAACAGTATGCTTGTAATATTGCGTGTTTATGCAGGCGAGTGCACGTGCGTACGAGTGTTACAATGGAAAAATGTCAGCAGAGAAGATATAGAAGAGCTCAGCAGTCTAATGACTTGTATGTGAGTCAAGGAATGGTAGGAGAGGAATATATGATGTTCAAATTATTAATTTTTAGACTAGATGAAAATATGACATGAAACTTGATAAAAACGAAGCATGCTCCCTATGTAAATGGCGACCTTTTACGTGACCTCTTCAGAAGTATAATAAGGTTTTGCTAAGTAAGACCTATATCTGCTCAATTGAGAATAGAGTTCATTAAAGGCTGCAAACGCAGACAAACGGAAATTGCCCATTGCGGGAGGACACTTCTGTAGGGCGACAGTAACTTGAAACCCAATTCCTCAAGAGAAGAATTCCGGAGGGAAACATCAGCCTCAAACGCCACTTTAAGGTTGAGGCGGTAATTGAGAGAGAGAAGAACATTCTCTCGTTAATCGTCTCTTTGATTCGCTCTCAGGGTTAGGTAGAAATGGCAGGTGAATGGAAAAGCAAAACAATAATTACTAATGAAAGTAATTGTGATATGAAGAGTCTTTCATTTGAGCCTTGACTGTTTATAGTTTAACATTTTGAACTTTTATTTTTAGCTTCAATAATAATCAATATTGACCTTTTAAATTGTCTAATATAATCTTTGATGGCGGGGGAGGGCGTGAATCAAGAAAAAAATACACTAAGTGTGAAAATGAAACTTTTACTGCAAATGCAAAAATCATCACTTTCATTCGAGAGATGATAAGTATTTCTCTTGACCAATATTGGCGAAAAGCTGCTGACAGAACGCCATAGCTATTATTTTTAAACAAATACATACAATAAATTAAATAGTACAGTAGCAAGTTTGTATATAATTAATAAAGAAAAAAAAATCTCAGTTTAGGGCGTCATCAATACGGTAATTTCATAGCAAAAAAGCAATAATAATAATAATAATAATAATAATAATAATAATAATAATAATAATAATAATAATAATAATAATAATCATAATTAATAATAATAATAATAATACCTTTGAAGATACTCCACTATCAGGTCATTCAAATTTCCCATTTATCTCTTCCTATTTATTCACTCAATAATTATCACAGTAATTACAATTTCCCTCGTAATAAATCCACAACAATGCAGTTGAAACGTCTGTGTTGCAAAATAGAGAGAAACATTTTAAATTTATAATTAACTATTGTCGTCCTTATCTCTTCTTCAGGATTCCTTTTGCTGTTCTGCTTTCACTGTAGCAATTGCATGAAGGTCGTGAACACTGTGGTAGGATGCTCCGGTAGATGTATTCACCTTTATTTAACCTCTCCGACTTGAATGGCTCTACACATTCACTAGACATTCTTTTGTACTGAAAGTTTCTGATAAAAATCATTAATTTTAAGCAGAGAAAACTTCGAGGGCGGATATATAATGATTAAGATACGTAATTTGTAATATGGCTTTGAAATACTTGCTGCTACATAAAAAGAAAGGAATCGTGAACAGTACCTGCTTTTGTTATCAAGAAAAATAATGTCTTCATTTTCCAATTAATTACAGTTATTCAGGTTACTAATATGAATTTTTATGGGTACTTGCAGTACTTGCTGAGTCAGCACCTACTTATACTGCTTGTTGTTAAAGATCACTTGTGCATGAAAGACGTACATAAAAACAATGCATTACCGTAAAATTTATGTGTCTACCTAATCAAGCTGATTCATTTCAGTACGAATTACAAACTTTTCATTGACGAGAGAGAGAGAGAGAGAGAGAGAGAGAGAGTAAAGTTCCTTATTTAGCAAAAAGGCTTACGACATCATCGATCTCCATCTGTTGCGAGTTTGGCTATCCTGAAAGTGGAAAGAAAAAGCACAACTCTTTAGAATTACGAGAACGTGCTCTCTCTCTCTCTCTCTCTCTCTCTCTCTCTCTCTCTCTCTCTCTCTCTCTCTCTCTCTCTCAGTCGCCGGTTTCCACGAATTCTTTTTCCGGACCCACCAAGAATAATTTCTATGCAGGGATACACGTTTTCATCTATGCTTTGCTCTCTGGGCACAAGCCAAGTGGGTTCATTTTTTTTAAAAGCTTTGCTTCGATTCTAAAGTATTTAAAGGATCATTTCATTACCAAAATTGAAAAGAGTCCGGCTTAGATCTCTTCTGAAGTGGGAAAAGTCGGAAGTGATCACTGATTACTCTCTTTCCAGAGAATGAAATGGGCAAATGAATGATTTAATCACAGATTAACCGGAAAACGATCAAACTTGGTTTGATGATTTGTGCAAACAAATTTAGCATTGATAAACGGGCTGCATTCAACCAACGGAGAGTATTCGTTCTCACCTGAACTACTCAAACTCCGCTGAAGTTTACTGGGATACAAACAGACTATTGAAGTAATTAGAACTTATTCCTCACAAGCGTCATATTGACCTCACTGGCTGTGATTTAGCGTTTGAAGAATGAGATTCTATCTTCAGGTTCATCTCGTCAAAAGCTTTCACAAACCCTTTAAGTAAACATCCGGACATTATGTACTACTTTTAAGAAACTCTTTTGAATGATGGTCAGTTATTTAAGAGATATTATTGTGTTCATCTTATGCAAGATTCTGCTCTTCGCCAGGTGGCCCAAAGATATAGAATAAAGAGACCATTTCAAGGATACTTAAGAACATAACTTGTGAAGGTTACGACAAATATTTATCATAATAACAGTTAAATGAAATTAAATGAAAATTTAAAGCAATAGAATCTACTGTTATCGAATGCACAGGGTTGTTTATCCCTTTGAAATATTCCTTTATTCACAATGCTCATAATTTCAATATCTCCATCCATACTTAGTGGAAATTAAAAAAAGCTTCGGAGAAATGAGGGTAACGCTTCTTGCACAGTGACATCGATGACTTTATACACAAGGACTGAAAATTCTATTTCAAGAAATCAGCTCTCTTGAATCAGGTGGCAACAGGATTACAAATGTCACGCACAGAAAATAGCAATTTAGTATCGTTTACTTTTCAGTGTATACCTCTGTCAGAGAGAGAGAGAGAGAGGAGAGAGAGAGAGAGAGAGAGAGAATATGCGCCTGGCTGTGCTCGTGTGTTTGTGTATGCAAGAGAGGAAATAGAAAACAAAAAGACAAAAAATAAAAAAAAAAACCATTGGTATTTATGCACCTGGGTGAGAAGTAATGAGCAGACTTCACTTCTGCTCAAAACTGCAATAACGCGAATTCTGCTGAAGCGGATTTTCCAGCATAAATTTCGGACAGAAACGTCCGAACTTCCCACCAGCAAGAGAAAAGTGCGCACCTCATTTTAAAAAAAGTATATATATATTTTTTTTCTCTCTCTCTAGAAGAAGTAGCCACCTAGAAATTTTGAGTTTCTTTTCCCGGACTTGCCAAACTCTTAAATTCTTCCCGGGTACAAAAAGTCCTAATTAACTTAGTGAAAGTTGGTTTTACTGCAGCTTTCTCTTTTATTTTTTCCTTTTTGCTCTATAATTATAGTATTATACGATACGAGTTATAACTCTCATTCTATGTTGTACTCTTATATTTAAAAAAGGAGTCAGTGTGGCTCTCACAATATATATTAATATATATATATATATATATATATATATATATATATATATATATATATATATATAATATAGTAGGTTAAGAGACACCACATTTTTATTGCGACGCGTGTCGTCGTTTCTTCATAACAACATTTTCAAGCCTAAAAGAGACATTACAGTATTTTAATGGTAGTTACAAGATTATGTAATTATTGGCTATCAAAGCTGAGTAAAAGTAGCAACAATAAGATAATGGTTAAAATCTTTAAAATAAATTGCACCAGCATACTAAAAAAATAAATGATATAAGATCTTTAAAATAAATTACAACCGTATACTAAAAACAGAATGGTGGGAAAGACAGAGATGGAAAGTTTACACTACAAATGAATGACTGAATGATTTATATTAAAAGCAAGGGATAAGATGAATTGTCAAGGTTAAGATCTGGTTTCCTTAAAAATATTTCTATTGACTCAGAGATTCTCAATAATGACTCTTCTCTAAAAGTACCAAGGACACTAAAATGTTTTTCCAATCTTCTTACCTGTAGTACATTCCTCTATGGCTGTAAAATCGGTGAATTGGTTGGCTTGGCCAGCAAGCAACCAGTACGAGGAGACATGCCATAATGTTCGGAAGATCTTGTCCGGACCGACCGTTTTGACTGGCCAATATAGGTGGCGCTAGTTTATCTTTATGGTTTAACAACGCTTGGATAGTATGGTTGTTGGTAAATATTAACTTGGGGTTAATGTGGGGAAAACTATACTTAAACATATTTCTTAGTTCTCTTGTAACGTATTTAGAACAAGGATACTTATTATGGAAATGAATTTAAAAATACATAGTTAGTTTATCAACACTTGGTATATTTATTTTGCTATTTATACTAAGAGAAATGTTTAGGAACTTTTTGATTTCTTTATATATTATGTTATTGGGATAGCCATTGATTTTGAAATAGTTTAACAGAAACTTTATTTCTGAGGCAAATGCCTCCCAAGAGCTGCAGAGAGAATATGCTCTATGTATTAAAGTCTTAATGTTATTTATTTTGAAGTTAAAGAATGTAGCACTTTGGAAATTCATTCCAAGACCGGTAAAAGTAGACTTTCTAAAAATGCTAAAATTTAAGAGCGACTTATTGTTTGCGTAGTTTTTGTAATGCTTACATCTAAAAAGTTAAGATATTATTTTCTTCATGTTCCACGGTAAACTGAATACATGGGTGTTTACTATTTAAGTAATCATGGAACCGCTGTACGTGACTTAAATGCTTGAAAACCAAAAATGTGCCGTCAACATACCTGTGATAAACAATTGGTTTAAATTCATGGGGACAATCATCAAGCCATCGTTTTTCATGAAAAGATTTTAACCATTATCTTATTGTTGCTACTTTTACTCACTTTGTCAGCCAATAATTACATAACCTTGTAACTAGCATTAAAATACTGTAATGTCTCATTTAGGCTTGAAAATGTTATGAAGAAACAACGAAACGCGTCGCAATAAAAATGTGGTGTCTCTTAACCTACGCTCTTCTTTTCCTACTGAGATTGAGATTTCCAAACATCTGTCTACTTTCACTATATATATATATATATATATATAGTATATATATATATATATATATATATATCTATATTAGATATATATATATATATATATATATATATAGATTATATCTATAGATATATATATATATATATATATATATATATATATATATATCTATATATCTATATACTATATATCTATATTAGATATATATATAGATAGATATATATATATATATATATATATATATATATATATATATATATATATATATATATTGCGAGAACCACATCGACTCCTTTTTTTTTTTTTTTTTTTTTTTTTTTAGACTGCTGGTTTCATATAGATAGTATTACCCCTACTTAATATAATAGTACAACAAAGAATGGTGAGTTTATAACTCTTATCGTATTGCTATCATTTAGATAGCGAATAATATCTACTTAATATAAGATTCACGCAGAAAGAAGAGAGAGAGAGAGAGAGAGAGAGAGAGAGAGAGAGAGAGAGAGAGAGAGAGAGGATATTTTATACCTGAGAGCTGCTGCTAATCCTTAATGGTCCAAAAAAAAAAAAAGAAAGTTTTTTGGCAAAGTTAGATCCAGCTGATCTGACCGAGGAACAGACCGAAGAGTGTGAAGGTGGCAATGTTAATCTGCGATGCTATTATTATTATTATTATTATTATTAATTATTATTATTATTATTATATTATATTATTATTATTATTATTATTATTATTATTACGATTTTAGTTACATATTTAATTTGCTGGAAAAAAAAGCTTCATTACGGTGTAATTTCATCAAAAGGACAAAATCATATTTTTATCTTTGAATAAATTTTCAGATTTTAACAACTTAGCTGTTTCACGAAAGGTATCGCCCAACGCTAACAATTAATTACAGCTCTTATTGACTCTTAAATATCTAATGAGCTGTTATTGTACCTGCAGGCTCCCTTCTCAACATTTCACCTCCTTTCCTCGTTTTTCTGTTATTCATAGAGCTCATCTGTTCGTGCTTTCCATCTTTCATCGACAATACTTCATATAAAATTTGTCAGATAAAAACACGTATTACTGGATTTCACGGTAGCTTGAGATTCAGCTGATCTTGTGGCAGCCACTAATGATATGGCCGAGGTTCTCAGAGACTTTAAGGCATCAGTTCTGTCTACAAGTCGGGCAAACACAAAACCTTGTCATATTTAGAAATGTGTTCCAGGTCTCTATTCTCAAAGGGTTTCCCATCATCAAAAACGACAGATTATTGTGGGAAAATTCTTGTTTTATGAGTCTGACCCCTTTTCCATTTTCTAGATAGAATATGATTGCCTCCCTACTTTACCACCACTTATACCTACGACTTAGTGAGGCAGAATCATTCATAAATAACCCTAATCAAACATCTCTTTCCCATTCATCAATCAATAAAAGCCTGTGGCTATTTGTCAAGAGTTTTCTCGGCAGCCTTCCTCTTATTCCTGCTCATCATTCATTGCAACGGTGTCCATTATCATTATTCCTGAGGGCTGATAATTATCCCCGACGGATGCCACAAAGCGAGACAAATCAGTGCAATATTATTCATTTCCTGAATAACTGATCCACACCCGATGCAGAGCCTTAATTAAAGCCAAGGGGCATTCACCAGAGGACGAGCGTTTTCCTGCTTGAAGTTTGTGGCATCTTGGTCACTTTGGGCCGTTCAGCGCTTCGGACAGAGCAAAGAGGGAGTTGGAGTGGATGGACGGTTAGATAAAGAGAGCCACAAAATGAGAGAAATGAACTACAAGCATCTACAGATGGAACTGGGAGAAAACCCCAGAGTTATACCGAGCAGTAATGTTGGTTATGCAACAAGTGTGAAGAAAGGAAGCGAGAACTGAAGTAGAGCACAAGGCTAAAAAGTGAGTATATTTACGGCCGGGCCCACAAGACGCTATCAGTGGAATAAAACCCAAAAAATAAAAAACTCTAACCCCCCCCCCGTTCCATTCCCCTCCATTCCATGTAACTGAAAGAAGAAATGAATAAAAATCCAAAGAAACACAAGATTTTCTTGACTTCGTTAAAGAAAGTAAAACGAAAGGAAAGCATTTGTCGCGTTTGATTTCTTTGGTTAAAAACTGTAAAAAAAAAAAACCGTGAAAGAAATGTATAATAAAAGTTAAATCTCTCAATTTAGAGCGATTTCCCTCTCAGAATAAACAACATAAGAAGCATCACTGATAAACGTTATATTTTTTAATGATTACACATTATTCGTTGTTACTTTGATACTAAATGTCAACCAAACGTCGTCTAATCATTCCAGATTAAAAATGTTCAGGGGTGATTGGTCATAAATCAAGTCGAATTTAATCCTTCGTAGGGACTAGTATATCACAGATGGTTTATGCGATGTATTTGAGGCCGTTAATTACTAGAGACCACTGTAATTGATATAATTCAGACAACTAATTTCATAAAGGTGAAATCACAAGTGGTAGCATGCTTCTCTCTCTCTCTAATATATGTATCTCTTTAATATATATATATACATACACACACAGCACACAGATATATATATATATATATATATATATATATATATATATATATATATATATATAGATATATATATATATATATATTTATATATATAATAGATATATATATTATATTTACATATATATATATATATATATATATATATATATATATTTACAAATATATATATATATATATATATATAGATATATATATATATATCTATATATACATACATATATATATATATATATATATATATATATAGATATATATATATATATTATATATATATATATATATATTTACAAATATCATATATATATATATTATATATATATATATATTTATATATATAGTTATAACATATATATATAGATATATATACTATATATATATGTATATATGATATATATTATATATATGTATATATAAGTATAATATATAGATATATATATATATATATATATATATAGATAGTATATATATATATATATATAGAGATATAGATATATATATATATATATATATATATATATACACATATATATATATATATTTATATATATATATAGTTATAACATATATATATATATATGTATACATAAGTGTATATATATATATATATATATATATATATATACATATATATATATATATATATATATATATATATGATATATATATATATATATGTATACATAAGTATATATATATATATAATATATTATATATATATATATATATATATATATATATATATATATATATATATTTATATATAATACCACACACACACTCGCGTCCTCTATTCTTTATGACAATCAAATCATCTAAAAAAAATTTGACTAATCGCATCAATACATCCATGAGAATTAATTAAAGAGTAAAGGAATAACTTATACCTTTTTTCATCCTCCTTTTTACATAAAAACCTTTCACTCTCTCATTGATACATTTAACATATATACTTGTTTCCATCGTAAATGTTATAGAATTATCCCAACTACTTATCATCTTTACCATGTATCCTTAACAGCTTATAAGCAGTTGGAACTCTATCAAGTGTATCATAAGTTTTTTTGGGTCAAAGAATGTCACATACAGTTTTGTTTTCCCTTCGCATTCCTACTTTATGGAATTTCTTCAACGATAAATACTTAATCCACACATATCCCCCTTTGCTGAGTAACATGTTCTTGGCTCTAAAAAATTAATCCAAATCTGGCCCTCAGATTCCGTCGGATGATCCAATAGATTTTATGGCTACTCTCTTATCATAGATATCACGTAGACGAGGTAGCTTCCCGGATGTGCGTCTAACTTACTGAAATCATTATTGACACAACAGGTTCTAAAATGATCTCCGTCAATAAGATTTATAAAAAATGGAGGAGGGTTTGTTCATGATCCCCTTTTGCTGATATATTATTTTAAGGTCAGAGAGAGAGAGAGAGAGAGAGAGAGAGAGAGAGAGAGAGAGAGAGAGAGAGAGAGAGAGAGACAAATGGAAAGTAAATGTGAAATTGTACACTGAATTTTACAGGTCAGTAAAAAATACTACCAAATACAGTTACTGGAACAAAAGACAATTATCAAGTGTTTCAGCAAATACGTAGTGTTTTCAAGAAGAGAGTTTATTAAAGAAATTGTCATCCCAAATCTGTTATAAAACACAAGAAAATTTTTATTCTTAATTGAATGATATTCTTAATCATCCTTTCATTTCCTGAGTAATTGCTACAATGTATCATTACACTCCGACTCTCGTATCACGATAATGACTTCATCAAAAGACATTGCACCAAATTCGTTGAGATCTGAAGGAAATACATTTCATTTCATTGCCTCAATCTTCTTGTAATTAACTGGATCATTGTATTTCCATTACAGCTGTTGTTGGCAGCTGGGTGAGACTTAATTTAGAGTTATCATCGCCTAATACATCGTGGTTGATTTTATGTCGGTGTTTGGATGAGTCATTGTGAAGAAACAGTGAATGAATGAAGTGAGGAAATT
>NC_087214.1:53158896-53173896 GCF_015104395.2 Macrobrachium nipponense
TTATGATTGGTTTGAAAACCTGGATCTCCCAATAGTGGAGTCCCTTTTAGGATTCTCTTCATTTAATTTGCCTTCAGGGAATCAACAGCAACCTGCTAAGTGACGTTATCTTACTCATGTCTGGATTCCAGTCCCACACGTACGACTCTGCTGAAGCAGCCTGAGAGGCTATTGTTTATTTGCCTCCTTTGCAGAAACTCTATGTTTCTCGACTTTCTTGTCTCTCAGTTTAATCACTCGTTCAGAAAGCGACAAGTTTGTTCCAGCGAATGACGAAGATAACTTTTGCATTCGGATTTAATAATTTATTGGAGCGTTCCAGGGTATTATCATTGTAAAATGAGTAATAACTTGCATTGAACTTACAACAAAAACAGTACGGTGCCCCGGTCTTTTTAGATTACCCTTAAGTTCACTATGTCACATACAGAAACACTATTAGGGCCTCAGTGGCGTGGTCAGTATGGTCTTGTCCTGCCACCTCGGTGGCCGCGAGTTCGTATTCTCGGACATTCCACTAACGGGTTGGAGATGTGTATTTCTGGGATAGAAGTTCAGTCTCGACGTGGTTCGGAAGTCACGTAAAGCCGTTGGTCCCGTTGCTGAATAACCACCTGGTTCATGCAACGTAAAAAACACCATACAAACAACACAACATACAGAAAACATATTGAAAAAAGATGCACAATATATTTTATATATCAACAAAAGTCTTGCAAGTATAACCGATGAGAATCGGATACCGTTGGCCTGTATCAGTGAATATAACTGAAAATAAAATGTACATAAATTTCGATAATTAAAATGTGGCTTTTACCAACAGTTTGCCACTAGAAATATAATTTCCAATTTCACGCTCAACGTACAGGCACAAAAAATAAATTTTTGAGGCAAATGAATTTTCAGTGGGAATAATGTCGGGAAACTATTTTTAGCTTTGTGAATGAAATTTGTCACTCGGAAAGACTAAATAGTAACAACGTCATGATATTTTAAAGGAATGTTAAATAGCATTAAAATCATACCCGGAATAATAGGATTTCTTTTTATAAATGTTTTTACATATTTTCTTTCTAAATCGATGGTTTCTTGTCTTGATGGGAATAAAGAAAGCAGTAAATAAATGTAATTTAGTTTGTTTTGTAAGGAATAAAGGGATTTGACTTTTCCAGAAACTTTAATAACGAATTGGAAATCAGATAAGTGATCAGGGAAATTATACCAACTTTGAAGGTCGTATAGAAATTATGTATTTAGTGATGATTTTAGTGATTTGATTAAGATGGCAGTTAATGAAGATGATAGTCCCGCCATCTTGAATAAATCACTTGTCAGAAGTAAGAAGGATGGAGCGTTTTCTACGTGAGAGGATTGTTGTCGGGTGTCACAAAAAGAAAACTTTTTTTTTATTTTGAATGATATAAAGTATTTTATACTCACGGAGGTCAACCCGTACCTAATGGATGATCCAGGAAGGCTTTTTGATCGTCTCTCTTCCTATGATGCTGTGATAAAAAGGTGGTGTCTCGCTTCGAATGCGAAGAAGATCATTGCTGGGCGGTGCTCACGCGTTTTTAATCTGTACATGATTCATAAAAATGTGAATAAAACATTTTATTTTCAAGAAACTGTTATCATGTATATTGCAACCTTCTCTGCTCTGAAGTGGAATATCTGTTATTAATTATACGATTTCCATCAGATTAAATTTTTATTTGAGTCGTCAGAAAAAAAACACACACACCCAATGGTCAGATCCTGTTTAATAATATCTAGATGTCGGAGAGGAAGTCAGGATTTCATTACTTCATCCAGGAATCGTTTGTTGAGCCCAAATGAGATTTTCCCTAACTCCTAAAAGTCTGCTTAACTTTGGACCAAGTCCCACTGCAATGGAAAATACTTAATCTGTTCAGAAGAAAGGTTTTACTTAGGCATAATTTCAGAGCTGAAAAAGAAACCAACTTTGGCGAAGTAAGAGGATTTCATTAACTCGCAAAGTGGATGATAAGCGTATTAATTTGAAGGATAATAATGAACGTTGTTGCTAAGGAGAGACTAGAATAATCTGAAGCAAATCCATTTGTGATATATTGTGTGTGTGTGAGTGTGTGTCTGTGTGTATCTGTGTGTGTGTGTGTGTGTGTTGTGGTTTCTTCAAGGTATTGCTGAACCGAATACAATCCTAGAAACTCTTTAAATATTTATGTATTTTAAAAATTTATATGTTCTCAAATGTTAATTTTTTTTTTTAAGTTTCAAAGCTCAATATTGACCTGTTGTCATTATGGGATATGGTAGATCTATGTAATAGTGACGCATCCTGTATTTAAGAACAACCCGAAGTTTGTCATCCCATCCGCCGAGGCTGCGGATATTAAGTCATAAATAAATCCTCGCAGTTTTCAGCAGTCTTCGAAAAAGAAAAATGGTTCGTTTTACCACGAAAACTTTCATGATAATTAAGTGGTGGTGGCAGAAGCCTCACGACCCTCAAACAGTTTAAGGTGAGTTTGCAGTAGGCTTCACCCCACGGTGCATACGTAAGACTCATAACCAACTCCTCTCAAATTCTTGTTAGCACCGCCTAGTGAACTGTTCATTAGGGTGTGTTAGTGGCGTGGCGTGACTCTTGATGAGCAGTCCAGTAGGCGGGGCTAACAAGAATTTGGGAGAAGTTGGTGATGAGTCTTATGTTTGCAGCGTTGGGTGAAGCCTAGTGTAAACTCACCTTAAAGAAATTTGGAAGGTTACACAAAAGTTTTCTACGGGGGCCTTTCAATGATTTATCCATTGATTTATTTCTACATTTTGGTATATTTGTCATAAGTAACTTTTTGTTATCCATTATTTCGTTCTTATTTCTTGGAAGTTGTCGAAGTTATTCAAGATTGAATTCAAACGAAGGGATTGGCATTGCTTTCAGTTACCATTTCAACATGTGCAATAATCTTCCTACAGACAGATGAAAGCACATGACTGCTGCTCTAAATTTGCTTATGCTTCCAATATCATAATTTGAAAAGCAATCAATTTAATGCTTTTTTTTCTAAACGTAAGAACATATTTTTTTTTATTATAGATGGTGGGCTTCAGGGCCATAGTTGTCATATTTGAAATATTTGCCTCCTTTTCATAATCGTCTTGTGTTGGCAGCATTCAAGTTCCTCTCTGTAATTGTCGAAGGTTTTGTTGTCAAATTCCACAGGACAATAGCGATTCTAAGTCTAGAAAACTTTGCGACTTCCTGAAGCCATTCAGACGTCGCACATGTAGTTGCTTATGAGTATAATGCCTTCGGAAAGAGTCCACCAAACTTTGGCGCTTACCAACAGCAGTGCTGCACTTTTACATTAATATTGTTAATAATAGTTGTATTATCAAACGCATTTGTCTATCCTAACAAAACGTTTATAAGCTTTGCAAATGGTTATTTTCAGTTATCTATTTTCTCTGGACATGAACTTGTTTGGGGATAGAGAGGGGATCGGGTCTCTCCTGGCACTGCAGTAACATAGGTGGGACTTTGCATCTTTCATCCTTGTGCCATTAATTTCGAAGCTTTGTCTTCAAATGTCTTGGGTAAATTGTAAAGAATTTTCAAAATATCAGTTTATTACCGGTGAAAAATTTTCAGTAATGAGCAGTTGCGCAGATGGAACATTCCACAACCACATATACAAAGTGTACATGACTTATATAGGAAGCATTACTAAAAATGGAAAACCTTTCTTTTTATCAGTTTGTGATGAATGGAATTTTAGAATATACTTTCAGGTTTCGGGTTTTCTGTATAGATAGTTTTCGATCCAGGATGAGGTTCTGATGTAAACACGGAAGTCGGCCATGTTGTAGGTCAGCTGTGTTGAGCCAAAGCGACGCGTGCAATCATGATAAAAACGATATTTCGGAAACTTACAATGATATTGTACCTATTAATTCTTTAAATATGGTAAACACTTGCGGTGTGTTTGGGTGCCACAATAGATCATACAAACGGCTGTTTTGAGAATTCAAGGAGATGAAACTCAAAACTTAATGAAAGAAGGAGAGCACTGGATTTTTAGTATAAACAGGGCTCATTTTCAGCCGTCAATACATACGGAAATCTGGTCAGATCACTTCATTAGTGGTGATTGTTATTAAGTGTTAGTGGGATTAGTGGTAATGGTGAATAATTAAAAAACCCTAGGACTTAAATATTTCACAAAGAAATTCATTAAAAGCCACAGCGTTCTCTGTCAAATGATGCATGATTTAGAGCCGGCAAGAATTTATTTTGGTCAAATCTTTTAAAACTTGTAGTGGAAAGTGAATTATGTATTTTTAAAACAGATATTAAATATTAAAAGTGCAAACAATGGCTAGTGTTGTTGAAAATCCCCCCCCCCCCCCCAACCCCCCCACCCCCCCCCCCCCCCCCCCCCCCCCCCCACCCCTCCCCCCCCTCCCCCCCCGCCCCCCCCCCGGGGCCCCCCCCCCCCCCGAAGGTCCAGCAAGATCAGGTTGGGTTTTACAATTTTATAACGAAATTAATATATGTAAATGTAACAGAATACATGAACTGAAAGGCAGACTCGTGCTGACGGACAACTTACAAAAGGAAATTAACACTTAAAACAATGGCCTACGAGGTCCCAAATACACACAAGAACAAGAAAGGAAAGTTTAAAAAAAAAAACATGGTAAATCCCTTGAAATCAGTCTTCAACAGTTTCACTTGCAAATAAATCTTATTTGTGCAACATTTCACCTATTCGATTTCTTCAGTATCGACAATCACATGAACTACGGCATTTCTTATGACCAAAATCGTATTCACCACCTATCTCTATGAGGGGATATTTATTCAATCGCACCTCAAAGCGTATCAAAGGTAATTATCCCTACGTTTACATCAGTAAACTGTCGCTCCGATGCGTTAAGATCCTTCACCCAGCCAGATACAGAATAGTTGTAAGCCTCCAGAGACTTGGAGGCCTTGAATTGGCCCAATATGTAGTGGCTTACATCATTAACCAAGTAGTCCACGATAACTGCAGGCAGCAAATCCAAATCAGAACTCTATTGTTCAGGTGTCAACTTGTACGGGTCTTCATTATTTACAGGTTATTTTTACATATATTTTTATCATATCTGAAACGCACTGCAGGGTCCACAGACTCAATGTAATCAATCATCCGTTTGTGAATTGCCCTTGCTTGCCATTTTTCGTGATGTGGTTCATAATTCCTTAGAATAACAACGAAATTTGATATTTCCTTTGTTTAAAATGCTTGACCTAAAAGATGGCAGCCTCTTATCAGGTGCTCGTCTGCTGTGACGTCATAGGAAAACTATCTTTATGTGTGGAAAGCTTTTCTATGGAAGGCGGACAGGGCTTGTAACAGCCTCATCGTGTTAAAATATTCAAATATTTAAATATAACGGTCACTATTTGAAATGTAAGCAATAAATGGGTAGTTTTAGGTAAGCTGGAATTGGAGGACGCAACCGTTAAGTGTTTTGAAATACAGGTGAAATTCGAACACTTTTGGTCAGTTTGGGGCTACAGTCAACGGAGGTACCTAGGGTCTGGAGGTACCATTGGTGACTTGTACCAAACATGTTACAGGGATTTAAGAATGCGTGTCAGAACATAAACATAAGGACCCAAAAGTTGTAAAATCCATTGCAATGGATCATTGACAAACATTCCATTGCCCCTAATGTAATGTTGGTGTTGCATGCTATAAAGGAAAACTTTTTTTAAAATCACTGCATCTTTCATACTGATGCACAAAAAGGGAACAGGTCTTGTGGGATGAAACTCGCAGTAGGCGTGGCTCTGATGAAATTATCATTATTAATTATATTATTCAGTAGAAGATGAAGCCTATTCATATGTAACAAGTTCACAGGGACCATTGACTTACAATTCAATCTTCCATAGAATATGGTGTTCATAAGGACGAAGCAAGAGTAAGTAAAGGGAAATATAGAGGGAAGAGATACCACTTATTAAGAAGAAAAGAATAAATTAATAAGTATATAAAAATGTATTAAAATGCATTGTATTTTCGCCTGAACTCCTGAAGTTCCAACTTCACGACATCCTCTGGGATGCTGTTCCACGGTCTAACTGTGTGGGAATACAGGACCTCTGGAACTGAGAAATTCGACAGGAGACACATTTACTACATCTTGGTGTTGCTGTTCAGCTAATCTGGTTGCTCTCGGCAGATAAAAGGGACCAGGGATCAATTGTGAATGTATGTAAAAGACTTCTGTTGAAATACAACTTATGAAAAAAAGACCATTAGTCGATGGTTTAAGTCATAACTCCTACCAATAGGAAACAGAAAGCTACCACCATGAACCGCTCGTGTTTAAAAGAGATAAATCTCGGCAGAACAGACACCCACACCGGAGAGTAGCATTCTATTAAAGGAAGCACAAATGACCTCAAACAGGTTGCATTCATTTTATCACCGTTGTAAATAGTATAAGAGGCCTTACGAACAGTGTCTAACTTTCGTGTGGAATTTGCTAAAACTTTCAGTAGATGTTTCTCAAAAGTTACACCTAGAATAGTTAAAGCTTCAGACTCATTCGGCAAAGTCCCATCCATCTGAAAGGGAGGTTGGGGAGAGAAATCTGTACGAGATCTGCTGATCAATAGTGTTTTCGTTTAACTGGAATTCAGCCTCATATCCCACCGACTAGGCTACACCATTCCCTGATCCGGTCCTTGTTACGATTTAGGCAGAGGGTAGCTTCATTTCTTATAAGTGGAGACTTCACTACACCCATAAGTGTTGCATTAAAGGCATACTGAACCATCTTGTTTACACTAGAAATTGCAACATAGTGGAAGAAATGGCCCGAGAAAACAGTTACAAATTTCCTGAGGGGCGTCCTACATAAAGGACGACCACGACCTTTGAGACCAGGTCGTCCATGAGGACAACGTTGTTTAATGTAAAGGACAAAGGTCGCTGTGGAGCCTCCCTTTTTTCCTTCACTCTCTCCCAGTACAACTTGCGTCCGCTGTGCTCAAAGGAGAGTCCGTGAAGAAAAGAAAGAAAGAAAATTTTAAGAGATTAGATTTCCACTCTGGACACATTTCCATCCTCATCCCAAGGAGTGGTTCGAAGGTCTTGCCACTAGTAGTGGGCGAGAGGGTCAAGGTCATCTCTTGGCATTCCTAGTCCATCCTCTCTCCTCCGGACCCTCTGTTGTGACACTCGCATTGCTCAGGAATACGGAAACGGCTCCAGTCTTCCTGTCTTCGAGGGAGAAACAAAGGGATCGATTGAAAAAAATAGCTCCAATTAAGAGACGATGATTAACGTAATAATATTTATCAATGTTAAGTACAGTAGCAATATTATTAATCTTTTTATTTTTGTCATTTTCAGGATGCGCTGCAATATCTCGGTATTGGTGAGTGTTAAATCATTTGAAGTGGAAAGGACGCGAGAATGTCTTTATTGATTTCATTTCAAATATTAATGGGTCATTGATATTTCTGTTGGTTCTGATTCGTTTTTACTTGATCATTGACTTCCCTCCAGTGCAACTTCTGTTTTCCCCATAAAGTACTTCATATGGTTCATGCCTACGTTCTCGTTGCTTCCAACATTTTCCTCTTATTATTGTCTTGTTGATTTGGATAATCATGCACTGAATAAAGTTCCAAAATATTCTTTTCCCTTCACTAAACCCCTTCTTTCATTTTCCCCATCGTTATTTTATTTTTGCTTTCTGAGGGTGTATAACCGCTAACTCGCCTTACTAACTTTTAATCGTCATACACTTCTCAGATTCCGACCGTCCACTTTGGTTTCTGTGAACTTGATCATTTCTTCACACGGTATTCGCACTTCTGTGACTACGGATCTAAATCTTCCTCGAAAACCTTCTTTTAGACTCAATTTGACTTCAGCGGAGTGACAGTCAGGTGTAACTCCTTTTACCACCTTTATATCCAGCTGTGAGTATTGCTAACCAGTTTCCACGATAGACTTACGATTATAATTGGTTTGAAAACTTGGATCTCCCAATAGTGGAGTCCCTTTTAGGATTCTCTTCATTTAATTTGCCTTCAGGGAAACCATAGCAACCTGCTAAGTGACGTTTATCTTACTCATGTCTGGAATTCCAGCCCCACACGACAACTCTGCTGGAAGCAGCCTGAGAGGCTCTTGTTTGCCTACATTGCAGAAACTCTATGTTCTCGACTTTCTTGTCTCATTTTAATCAGTCGTTCAGAAAGCGACAAGTTTGTTCAGCGGATGACGAAAATAACTTTGCATTCGGAGATTTAATAACCTATTGGAGTATTCCTAGGTATTATCAATGTAAAATGAGTAATAACTTGTTCAGTGCAAAATGACAGTAATATTTGTCATTTCGCAATTGCATCGAACTTATAACAAAAACAGTACGTTGTCCCGGTCTTTTTCGATTACCCTTAAGTTCCCTATGTCACATACAGGAACACTATTAGGGCCTCAGTGGCGTGGTCGGTATGGTCTTGGCATGCCACCTCGGTGGCCTCGAGTTCATATTCTCGGGTATTCCACCGAGGGTTTAGAGATGTATATTTCTGGTGATAGAAGTTCAGTCTCGACGTGGTTCGGAAGTCACGTAAAGCCGTTGGTCCCGTTGCTGAATAACCACTGGTTCCATGCAACGTAAAAACACCATACAAACAAACAAACATACAGAAACACTATTGAAAAAAGATACACTTTATATTTTATATATAACAAAAGTCTTGCAAGTATAACCGATGAGAATCGGATACCGTTGGCCTGTATCAGTGAATATAACTGAAAATATAATGGACATATATTTGGATAATTAAAATGTGGCTTTTACCAACAGTTTGCCACTAGAAATATAATTTCCAATTTCACGCTCAACTTACAGGTACAACAAATACATTTTTGAGGCAGATGAATTTTCAGTGGGAATAATGTCGGGAAACTATTTTTAGCTTTGTGAATGAAATTTGTCATTCGGAAAGATTACATATTAAGAATGTTATTTTAAAGGAATGTTAAATAGCAATAAAATCATATCCGAAATAAAAGGATTTATTTTTTAAAAATGTTTTTAAACATTTTTTTCTAATTCAATGATTTCTTGTCTTGATGGGAATAAACAATGAAGTAAATAAATGTAATTTAGTTTGTTTTGTAAGGAATAAAGGGATTTGACTTTTCCAGAAACTTTAATAACGAACTGGAAGTCAGATAAGTGATCAGGGAAATTATACGAACTTTGAAGGTCGTATAGAAATGTTGTATTTAGTGATGATTTTAGGGATTTTATTAAGATGGCAGTTAATTAAGATGAGAGTCCCGCCATCTTGATTAAATCACTTGTCAGAAGTAAGAAGGATGGAGCGTTTTCTACGTGAGAGGATTGTTGTCGTGTGCCACAAAAAGAAAATTATTGTTTATTTTGAATGATATAAAGTATTTTATACTCACGGAGGTCAACTCGTGCCTAATGGAAGATCCAGGAAGCCTTCTTGATCGTCTCTCTTGCCATGATGCTGTGATAAAACTGTGGTGTCTCGCTTCGAATGCGAAGAAGATAATTACTGCGCGCGCACACACGCGTTTTTAATCTGTACATGATTCATAAAAATGTGAATAAAACATTTTATTTTCAAGAAACTGTTATCATGTATATTGCAACCTTCTCCTCTCTGAAGTGGAATATCAGTTATTAATTATACGATTTCTATCAGATTAAATTTTTATTTGAATCGTCAGAAAAAGAACACACACCCAAAGTATCTAGATGTCGGAGAGGAAGTCAGGATTTCATTACTTTTTCAAGGAATCGTTTGTTGAGACCAAATGAGGTTTTCCCTAACTCCTAAAAGTCTGCTTAACTTTGGACCAAGTCCCACTGCAATGGAAAATACTTAATCTGTTCAGAAGAAAGGTTTTACTTAGGCATAATTTCAGAGCTGAAAAAGAAACCAACTTTGGCGAAGTAAGAGAATATTATTAACTCGCAAAGTGGATGATAAGCGTATTAATTTGAAGGATAATAATGAACGCTGTTGCTAAGGAGAGACTTGAATAATCTGAAGCAAATCCATTTGTGATATATATTGTGTGTGTGTGTGTGTCTGTGTGTGTGTGCTGTGGTTTCTTCAAGGTATTGCTGAACCGAATTCAATCCTAGAAACTCTTTAAATATTTATATATTTTAAAAATTTATTTGTTCTCAAATGTTTATTTTTTTAGTTTCAAAGTTCAATATTGACCTGTTGTCATTATGGGATATGGTAGATCTATGTAATAGTGACGCATCCTGTATTAAGGAACAACCCAAAGTTTGTCATCCCATCTGCCGAGGCTGCGGATATTAAGTCATAAATAAATCCTCGCAGTTTTCAGCAGTTTTCGAAAAAGAAAAATGGTTCGTTTTACCACGAAAACTTTCATGATAATTAAGTGGTGGTGGCAGAAGCCTCACGACCCTCAAACACTTTAAGGTGAGTTTACAGTAGGCTTCACCCCACGGTGCATAAGTAAGACTCATGACCAACTCCTCCCAAATTCTTGTTAGCACCGCCTAGTGGACTGTTCATTAGGGTGTGTTAGTGGCGTGGCGTGACTCCTGATGAGCAGTCCAGTAGGCGGGGCTAACAAGAATTTGGGTGAAGTTGGTGATGAGTCTTATGTTTGCAGCGTGGGGTGAAGCCTAGTGTAAACTCACGTTAAAGAAATTCGGAAGGTTACACGAAAGTTTTCTACTGAGGGCTTTCAATGATTTATCCATTGATTTATTTCTACATTTTGGTATATTTGTCATAAGTAACATTTTGTTATCCATTATTGTTGTATCATTTAAACAACTTTCGTCCTCATTTCTTGGAAGTTGTCGAAGTTATTCAAGATTGAATTCAAACGAAGGGATTGGCATTGCTTTCAGTTACCGTTTCAACATGTGCAATAATCCTCCTACTGACAGATGAAAGTACATGACTGCTGCTCTAAATTTGCTTATGCTTCCAATATCATAATTTGAAAAGCAATCAATTTAATGCTTTTTTTTTTCTAAACATAAGAACATATTTTTTTTATTGTAGATGGTGGGCTTCAGGGCCATAGTTGTCATATATGAAATATTTGCCTCCTTTTCATAATGGTCTTGTGTTGGCAGCGTTCGAGTTCCTCTCTGTAATTGTCGAAGGTTTTGATGTCAAATTCCACAGGACAATAGCGATTCTAAGTCTAGAAAACTTTGCGACTTCCTGAAGCCATTCAGACGTCGCACATTTAGTTGCTTATGAATATAATGCCTTTGAAAAGAGTCCACCAAACTTTGGCACTTACCAACAGCAGTGCTGCACTTGTACATTAATATTGTTAATAATAGTTGTATTATCAAACGCATTTGTCTATCCTAACAAAACGTTTATAAGGTTTGCAAATGGTTATTTTCAGTTATCTATTTTCTCTGGACATGAACTTGTTTGGGGATAGGGAGGGGATCGGGTCTCTCTTGGCACTGCAGTAACATAGGCGGGACTTTACAACTTTCATCCTTGTGTCATTAATTTCGAAGCTTTGTCTTCAAATGTCTTGGGTAAACTAAAGAATTTTCACAATTTCAGTTTATTACCGGTGAAAAAATTTCAGTAATGAGCAGTTGCGCAGATGGAACATTCCACAACCACATATACAAAGTGTGCATGACTTATATAGGAAGCATTACTAAAAATGGAAAACCTTTCTTTTTATCTGTTTGTGATGAATGGAATTTTAGAATATACTTTAAGTTTTGGGTTTTTCTGTATAGATAGTTTTCGATCCAGGATGAGGTTCTGATGTAAACACGGAAGTCGGCCATGTTGTAGGTCAGCTATGTTGAGCTAAAGTGACGCGTGCAATCATGATAAAAACGATATTTCGGAAATTTACAATGATATTGTACCAATTAATTCTTTAAATATGGTAAACACTTGCGGTGTGTTTGGGTGCCACAATAGATCAAACAAAGGCATATAGTATTACTCAATCCCCGCTGTTGTGAGAAGTCAAGGAAATGAAACTCAAATATTAATGATAGAAGGAGAGCAAAGCAATGTGGATTTCCAGGATAAACAGGGTTCATTTTCAGCCGTCAATACATACGGAAATCTGCTCAGATTGTTATTAAGTGTTAGTGTGATTAGTGGTAATTGTAAATAATTAAAGAACCCTAGGGCTTAAATATTTCACAAAGAAATTCATTAAAAGCCACTGGGTTCTCTGTCAAATGATAGATGATTCAGAGCCTGGGAAAATCTTTTAAAATTTGAAGTAGAGGAGAATGAATTATCTATTTGTTAAAACTGATATTAAATATTAAAAGTGCAAACAATGGCTAGTGTTGTAGAAAATTTCCCCCCCGACTGAAGGTCCAGCAAGATCAGGTTGGGTTTTCCATTTTATTACGAAATTAATCTTTGTAAATTTAACAAAATACATGAACTGAGAGGCAGACTCGTGCCGACGGACAACTTACAAAAGGAAATCAACAACACTTCATACAATGGACAACGAGGTCCCAAATGAACGCAAGGACAAGAAAGGAAAGTTTCAAAAAAAGAAAAAAAAATGGAAAATCCCATGAAATCAGTCTCTAAAAGTGTCACTCGTTAATTTGTGTAACATTTCGCTTTTTCGATTTCTTCAGTATCGACAATCACATGCATGAACTATAGTATTTCTTATGTCCAAAATCGCATTCACCATATTTATTCAATCGCAAAGGTTATTATCCCTACGTTTACATCAATAAACTGTTGCTCCGATGCGTTAAGATCCTTCACCCAACCAGATAGTTGTAAGCCTCCAGAGACTTGTAGGCCTTGAGCTGGCCCAATATGTAGTGGCTTACATCAGTAACCAAATAGTTCATGATATCTGGATACGTAACTGCAGGCAGCAAATCCAAATCAGAACTTTATTGTTTAGGTGTCAACTTGTAGGGTCTTTGCTATTTACAGGTTTATTTTTATCATATCTTTCACCCACTGATGGCTCCCCAGACTTAGTGTAATCAATCATCCGTTTGTGAATTGTCCTTGCTTGCCATTTTTCGTGATATGGTTCATAATTCCTTAGAATAACAACAAAATTTTATTTTTCCTTCGTTTACAATGCTTCACCTAAAACTATCTTTATGTGTGGAAAGCTTTTTAATGGAAGACGGAGAGGGCTTGTAACTTGTTGCTGATATTTTGTGTCATTTCTTCATTTTTTCTAACAGCCGCTTAGTGTTAAAATATCAAATATTTAAATCGTTATAAAGGTCACTATTTGAAACGAGGGTAATAAATGGGTAGTTTTAGGTAAGCTGGAAATGGAAGACGTAACCGTTAAGTTAAATGTTTTGAAATAAGGGAGAGGAGGGCATTCATCCGAATTCGAACATTTTTGGGCAGTTTGGGGCTACAGTCAACGGAGGTACCTGGGGTCTCGAGGTACCATTGGTGACTTGTACCTAACATGTTGCAGGGATGTGAAGAATGCGTTTCAGAACGGTATTACATTTTATTAAGACACCCTAAGAAGGAGAGATGATGTTATTGCTGAACCAAAGCAATTGCAGTTTCCTAGGAGTTTTATCTTGGCTACAACTAAGATGTAGAATATTTTGCCTCCTAGTGCAGCTGTGGAATCCTTTGATCTCCAAATGCTCATGATATCAGCAAATACATCATCGCATCACTTGGATTTCGGGGGCATCGGTTTTATTTTCTGTTCCCTCTTATTAGCCTATTTGTTACAATTCCTATAACTGGCCTCTCCCAAGAGGCTGATTTCCCTTTGGAGCTCTCATAGGTTTCTAGTTGACTGATTCATTCCATTAGGGTTTTGAGCAGAAGCTTCGGAGAAGAAAGGCAGGAATATAAAGCAAAGACTAAGACTGCCCAAACTTGGTTAGTAGCCATAGGTAAACATGAGGACCCAGAAGTTGTAGAATCCATTGCAATGGATCCCTGACAAAACTTCCGTTCCCCCGAATGTAATATTGGTGTTGCATGCTATAAAGGAAAACCTTTTTTAAAATCACTGCATCTTCCGTGCTGATGCACAAAAAGGGAACAGGTCTTGTGGGATGAAACTCGCAGTGGGCGTGGCTCTGATGAAATTATTATTATTAATTATATTATTCAGTGGAAGATGAAGCCTATTCATATTTAACAAGCTCACAGGGACCATTGACTAGAAATTCAAGCTTCCAAAGAGTAACTAAGAGGAAATATAGAAGGAATAGGTACCACTTATTAAAAAAGAAAAAAAAAAAGACTTAAGTTCTAGCTTCACATCCTCTGCTGTTCCACGGTCTAACGGTGTGGGAATACAGGGCCTCTGGAACTAAGAAGTTCGACAGTGAGACACATTTACTGCATCTTGGTGCTGCTGTTCAGCTAGTCTGGTTGCTTTCGGCAGATAAAAGGGACCAGGGATCAATTGTGAATGTATGTAAAAGATCTGTGTTGAAATATATCTTATAAAAAAGAGAGAGAGAGAGACCATTAGTCGATTGTTCATAACTCCTACCATTAGGAAACAGAAAGCTACCACCACGAACCACTCTGTCTAAAAGAGATAAATCTGGGCAGAAAAGACACCCACACCGGAGAATAGCAATCTATTAAAGGAAGCGCAAATGCCCTCAAACAGGTTGCGTTGATGTTATCGCTGCTGTAAATAGAATATGAGGCCTTACGAACAGCGTCTAACTTTCATGTGGAATTTGCTAAAACTTTCATTAGATGTTTTTCAAAAGTAAGATGCGAGTCAAAAGTTACACCTAGAATAGTTAAAGCTTCAGACTCATTCGGCAAAGTCCCATCCACCTGATCTTGTTGGACCTTCAGTCCCGATTGAGGCTCGTACGAGCCTCAAGTATTGCATCACCGGCATACTGAACAATCTTGTTTTCAAGGCCAACGACCATATCACTTATATACACTAGAAATTGCAACACTTG
>NC_087214.1:53181396-53189219 GCF_015104395.2 Macrobrachium nipponense
TAAATAATTTCATTATAATGCCTTGAGATGGTTATTGAAGAACCCATCTCGGTTAGTCAGGTCGTCCTGAGAGTTTCATATGTCAGTATCACGACTGTTGGAAGTTTCAGAGACGCCAGTGATGTTTCCTTATTCCGTGACAAAATCAGTGACTTCCTCTTCCAATACTACCAAGCTGCAGAATGTTCGAGTTGTCTTTGCCTTTCGTATCATTATAACAATCTTTCTCAACTCTCTCATCCTTTCTTATTTCCTCCCTTTTATCTTCTTTCCTTTCATTCCTTGGCTGGATAACGGCAAGGAAATATTTCTGACTGAACCTCTCAATGGTGGCACTTTCCCTGGGAGTGATTGACTTTTCCTCTCCTCAGTCACTGGGACAGTTCCCAGGGGAGAGGAAATCTGGGTGATGGAGGCCCTCTTTTAATTCCCAGGAGAGAGGATCCGGGATATGGACGCCCTCTTTCACTCCCATGGGAGAGGACTTCTGGGGTATGAAGGCCCTGTTCCATTCCCGTGGAGAGGACTTCTGGGGTATGGCAGCCCTCTTTCATTCCCAGGGGAAAGGACTTCTGGGGTGTGGAGGCCCTCTTTCATTCCCAGGGGACAAGGCTTCCGGGTTATGGAAGCCCTCTTTGACGCGATGTTCAGTGCCAGTCTCCTGTTCATTTTGTTTTTGCAAAGATTTTGATACAAAAATCTTGATCTTCATGAATAATCAAGTGTTCCTAGGACATTTTCATTCCTATTTCTGCAACGTCCAATTGAATCCTTTTTACTTGTATTTTGACTGATTGTTTGCATTTACAGGGGGAGGTTTAAGTCAGCCAGTGGCTGCTCCTTTTGAGCACCTCCCTTCAGTGGAATTGTTGATGGCCTTCATATCGCAGGGACTGTGTCCAGTCATTGCTCAGGGAATTGTTGGCAGGAAATTTGTCTCCTGCTTGAGTTCATGGATGGTTTCCTTAATAATAATAATAATAATAATAATAATAATAATAATAATATTTTTTTTTGTCTATCAGTCATCCTATTAGATTGGGTTGTTTTTTTAGTGTGGGGTTCAGGGTTTCAGTCTGCCTCCTTATGAGTCCATCACTTTTCAAACTCATTTTTCTTACTATGTGCACTGTTTCCAGACCACACTCTTCTGCCTTAGTTTTGGAGCTACTTCAGCATCTAATTTTTCCAGGTTCCTTTCCAGGGATCTTGAGATCTTGTCTAATGTCCCTATGATTATAGGTACAATTTCCACCGGTATATCCCATACCCTTCTTGTTTATATTTTCAGGTCTTGATATTTATCAATTTATTTTCTTTCTTTCTCATCTACACTTGTGTCCCATGCCATTGTGACATCAATGAGTGATACTTTCTTCTTGATTTTGTCAATCAACGTCACGTTTGGTCTATTAGCTCATATCACCGTATCTGTTCTGATACCATAGTTCCAGAGGATCTTTACCTGGTCATTTTTTATGACCCGCTCTGGTTGGTGCTCGTACCACTTATTGTAAGGGAGTTGGTGTTTCATGCACAAGCTCCAGTGGAGGACCTTTGCTACTGAATCATGCCTCTTTTTCTACTGGTTCTGTGCAAGTGCCAGACATTCGCTTGCTTTGTGGTTTATGGCCTCGTTTTTCATATTGCACCTCCTGCATATGGGTAAGATGTTATTTCCATCTATCATGCTTTAACTATATCTGATTCTTAGGGCCTGATCTTGTGTTGTGTTAACATTCCTTCTCTTTCCTTTTTGAGTTCTCCCCTCTGTAGCAATTGGAATGTTTCATTGTTGGCCAGTTCTTTAGTCTGTTTCATGTACTGTCCGTGTCTTGGCTTGTTGTGCCATTCTTCCGTTCTGTTTGTCATTCTTCTGTCTCTGTATATTTCTGGGTCTTAGTCTCCTTTTATCAGTCCTTCTTCCCATGCACTCCTGAGGCACTCGTTTTTACTGGTTTTCAGATATTGCTCCAGTGCTTTGCTCTCGATGTTGACGCAGTCCTCTATGCTTAGTAGTCCTCTCCCTCCTTCCTTTTGTGCTATGAATAGTCTGTCCGTATTTGCTCTTGGGTGTAGAGCTTTGTGTATTGGCATGTGTTTCCTAGTTTTCTGGTCTATGCTGCAGAGTTCAGCCTTCATTCATTCCACTACTCCTGTGCTGTATCTGGTCACAGGTACTGCCCATATGTTTATGGCTTTCATCATATTTCCGGCGTTGAGTTTTGACTTGTGTCCTTCATCTCTTGGTGATTTATATCCTCTCCTTTTATTATTCCCAGGTAATTGTATCCTGTCTCATATATGTGTTTGAAGCTATTCCCATCTGGTAGCTTTATCCCTTCAGTTGTTGTCACTTTACCTTTTCGTATGTTGACCAAGGCACATTTTTCTATTACAAACTCCATCCTGATATCTCCATATACAATCCTTACAGTCTGGATTAGGGTATCTATTCCTTGATTGATGTTCTTACAGTACAGCATGATGCCATCCATGAACATCAGATGGTTAATTATGTTGCCTCCTTTCTTCAGTTAGTACCCAGCATTCATCTCCTGCAGTACTCATGGCATGGGAATCAAATCATGGCTACTATGAAGAGATGGTTGGTTTGTTAGTTCTTACTTATTGACGCCATTACAGAGAGTAGTGGGGACAGTGAGTCATCTTGGATGGTCCCTCTCCTGATGTTAACCTCTGCCTGATGTTAACTTCTGCTATTATTATTCCAGAGCGTGTAAGTATTGTAATCCAGTTGCGCATTATATTTTTTTTGGAAGCTGATGGTGTTTTCCTCTACCCCATATTTTTACAGCCATTCTATTAACCACTGTGTTGAATCATATTGGAGGCTTTCTTGTAGTCAATCCATGCCATGCTTAGGTTGTTTTCCTTCTCTTACTGTTCTTCATTACCATTTTGTCAATCAGGAGCTGGTCTTTTGTGCCCCTACACTTCCTTCTGCAGCCTTTCTGTCGGTGGGGATGGTGTTTGTTTACTCTAGTTAGTTGTATAGCCTTTCACTGATGATACTGTTAGTAACTTCCTCATATTGGTGGGAAGGTGATAGGCCTGTAGTTACGTGCTATATTTCCCTTGTTCTTGTATATTATTATTATTATCATAGCTCTTCTGAGAGTCTAGGAGACTTCAATAATTCGACCAATGAACGGCACCCAAGAAGTAAAACCCCCAAGGGCATTGTCTTCTGATGCAAATACCCAAGCAGGAGACCAGAGTTGCCCTGATGCAGCCAAGGCAAATCAGCTCAGAACATCTGTCCTATCATAGATTATGATAACCCCTGACAGCAAATGAGGTCATCACACCTTCACAGCAAGCTGACCCCAGATAGGAAGGGCCTCAACTCATAATACCTTCCTCTCCTGCCACTCTTTCTTCTTACCTCACACCAAAGGGAGACGCCTGTTGACAAAATTTATTATTCATAATTTTAGTCTCCTATTGTCTATTATCTTTATTTTTATTTATTTTTCATTGTGCTTTCAAAAGTCCACTTTTGCATGAAACTTTCCAAATTTCTTTATATAATTTCTCTTATTTTTCTTGGTTTTACTTTTCCTCTCAACTCCATGTTCTTCCATTTTCAGTTATCTGCCAATCAGACTGAAACTTATGAATTACTCAGTCTTCTTTTTAGCCTTGACTTGCCTTCCCATTTCCATCTACTTTCCTTCCAACTTCATTTCTTCATAAACTTTCCTTTCGGGTCACGTATGATTGAATGACCGAAATGACGCAACCAACGTTCTTACTACCTATCGACCTATTGACTGAAATGTGGAGGAAGTTTCCTGTAGGATTTCGTAACTTTTCTCACCTCGGAAATTCAGTTTCTCCTGTCAAACGTTTGTTGTGGGTTTAAACTTCACTCGAAAGCTGCTCCAAAAGTAATGCTCCGTGCTGGCATATGGCCGCCTGAATCTCCAATATCAGCACCATAATTCTAAGTCACTGCTAACCATACCACGGACATTTTTATTGTAATGGCTTATTGTTTATCTATGAGACGAAGCTGAAAGTCCCGAGCCGAGGGAGGCTATGTACCGCCCCTTAGAAGCTGAAACCCAGGTATAGTCACTCATATAAGTTCATGGATGTCTCCGGGCATAAAGCTGATTTCCATCCAACCCCTTTCTGGACTACGGGTCTGTATAGTGACGTAAGACGGGCACAACACGGAAACTTTCTACGGCAGGGTTAGGTAGTTGAACATTTGGCCAGTTTTGCACTTCCAGACACCTGTCATCCAGAAAGGGTTGAAATGGATATCTCTCTCAAACAACCGGGCATCCATGACCTTATATGAGTGACTGTACCTTCGCTCTGCATGGTTATAAAGAGGCTGTTGGTGAGATTTTAATAACCCATAGAATACCCTCCTGTCTACTGTTCCCTACCAAGAGATTAACACCTGTCCACCATTACTGTCAACGCCAGTTATTATTATTATATTATTATTAATATTAATTTAGTGTAATAAAGGCTTCTATGTCATTCAATTTGAATAGAGCCTTCTCCATGTGTTTTATAACCTTCCTATGTAAAGTTTCCTTGGATCTTATAAAGAAGTTCTCTTGAAATGCTTTAATTCCCTCTAAGAAAAAACCGAGACACAACGAAAGGAAAAAGGTGTCGAAAGCAGACGGGAGGCTACAGTCAGCTGTGGGATGGTGTCATGAATCCTGTTGATTAGGCCTATGTGGCCATCTGCTTGGTTTTCTAGGGGATGGGGTTGGGTAGAGAATAGGGAGGCGAGCGGAGAGGGGGCTGGCTCGTGTATCCCCCACTGCTCTCTCTCTCTCTCTCTCTCTCAGTAATACGAGAGCTGAGAAAGCTGTCCTGACCTCCACTGTTCCACCTAACTTCCGCCACCGCTCCCAGAACTAATCACCTGAATAGTGTTCACCTGGACTCTCCAGGTACAGCTCTACCCGACACCATGAAACATTGATGCATCATATTATTTTTATTAACTCTACTTACAGTCCACATTGTCTATCTATAGATTTTTCATCAATCTAAAACATCTTTCCAAATGTTTTCACATATGAGAAGATTCCGCAAGTGAATTCGGGATAACCATATCGTGATATAAGATTAGACAATTCCCATTATTATGTATGCTAAAAAAAAGATAAAAATCAGTTTCAGGGAACAGGACCTCTCTCTCTCTCTAGCCCGTTTTAAAAAAAGCAGGTCTTTCCATCACACTGTGTTCCTTGCTACTCCCAAGACAAAAAGGGGTCATCTCACATCTTCGAGAGTGCCTGATGCCCTTTCTAGTTGAATTAACCACCCACCCATCCCCTCCAAAGCAAGACAGTGATCGCGATCTTATTTTAACTGTAGATTCGTGGGCGAACCAAGTGCAGAATTCTTCTAAATCATTAAATAGTTGAATCGTGTAAATATCTGTACAAAATAGCGCATCACTAGAGCGCATAAACCTCTCTACACACTGTGCCATCACCACACCTGGATCTTGGACACACGCTGTGGCACTTCCTGGGTGTTGAGTCGCCTCCTGCCTGTCCCCTCTCTTTTCTTTTTTCCTTTTTTCTGACATTTCTGAAAGGTGTTCTTTCACCAATCCTATCGCCCTCCTTTCTTTCCACATAACTGAACCTTCCTGAAGTGCACTGATCTAACCTTTGACCTACGTTGACCTTTTGACCAAATCTGATTTGTTCGTCCAGACTCCTCCGCCTTTCAGCTCTTTTTATGTCACACACATTACATACATAATTGATTTGAACAGCTTCCGTCTCTTTTTCATCCACATTTCAGATCCGCTCTAAGCCTCTATAAAGGAGACGTTAAAAGTGGGTGTCATCGATTTTTTGTCTTAAAGAGAAACCAATTGTTAGTGGAGTTTTTGGGAAACCAATTGTTAGTGGAGTTTTGGGATTAATTTTAGATTGATGGCACCAGAAGGTTCATGAACAGCTTATGTGAACCTTTTCGAGAAGAATCATGTAAAAAGCGGCATTTGGCATGAAAAGTTAATTTGGAAGCTGTAGAAGGTTTGGTGATATAAATGAATTGCTTGTTAGGGAACATGCGGAGCTTTTTATTTAAGAATGAAGTCTGTGTGAAGCAGTTATTTGTAAAACATTCAGAAATTGAATTCATTTCTTGACGGAGGGATTACCAGTTCGGGGTAATTAAAACCGTCATGTGGAGGAGAGTCAAAATAGTGAAGTTTAAAACAGTAGAAGCAAGAAATACAGTAGTTGAATCTTAAGCTATTAAAGGTGTTCTTTCTAAAAACCGAAGAACCTTTGTGCTCAGTAACAAGAACGTCTAAAAAATGGCAATTGATTACTCACACCTTTTTCACAGTAAGCTTAATGTTATTATGTTTAATATTAGCATATTCTGAAAACGAGTCTGTATCAAAATCTTTGTAATAAGGTGAAAGAGTCCTCAATATACCTCCTATAAAAAATGGTTGGAACCTAGTGACATTCATCCAACATGCGCTCTTCCAGCGAGCACATGATGTTCTATTCTTGTAACAGGAAGCTCTTTAAACAGATAGTCATTTAATAGCAAATATGCCAAGCTCTGCCCACTTATGTTTTATTTGCATAAAATAACATTCTTTTAACGGGAAGCTCTTTATACGGATGACACTCTGATAGCACGGTTGGCGAGACTATTCAAAGCTAAATATACTGAAATATTCCATAGTGATTCGGACGAAATACTTAAAACCCTTCACAAAACAAAGATTATAGTTCTTGCAGTTTTAATTTCTTACATGCTTTGATTGATTCTTCTTTTCAAATAAAAAATTAGTACTAATTAATGTACGGACTATAAAAAAAGAAATATGATCCGAACGATATATTCCGTCAAATGATAGCGCAAAAAAAAAAAGTCATTATACGAGCTCTTATAGCACGATGGTTTTTATAATTTATGAAGAAAATAAGTTTTACGCTTCTCTAATAATATGTTTATATCATTATCATTTGAATATGTGTGAAGACAACCTATGCCATTTGAAAGCAATTCCAGGCCGAGTATTAATTATTATGCAGAGTGGGCTTTTGAATGATGCCTAATGTAATTCCAAGTAGAAGGAATAAATACCAACATCCTGAAATGAATATTGCTTTCCCCTCAAGCGGGGAAGGTGGTTGTCATTACATCATAGGAAATCGACATAATTAGGATACCATCTATTTTACATTTAACAAATTACTAAGTGTTCGTAAAACTAATAAATTTTGCTGTTCTTTTTAATTCTGTAACTAGGATCCTTCGAGTAATTAGGATACTCCACACTACAGTGAAACATTTCATAAATACTCGTCAGGAACTCATCGCGCAAACAGCACAAACAGGTTGAATAATGTAAGTCAACGACTCATGGGTAGTCCTGACCAGTGCTTTAGAGTACGATTATCCTGTATTTGCGAAAGCTTCGTTCCTCAGTTACGGTTGTGGAGTTGTTTTCAACCTATTTGTGATGTGGATGCGGTAAGTTGCCGCGTGTCTTTATGACTTGCTTTTCCTTTATTGTGGAAACACACTTATGCAGCAATTTTGTGATACGGAGCTAGATTTCAGTAACTTCAACGATGCGTTGTGAAAGACTTATGGCGTCCTGTATCTAGGGCAGGGCGAGCGATACCATAGAACTTGTTCCATAACCTTGGCCAGCACAATATCACATCACTTGAGCACTATGCATTACGTCAAGTGTAAGAGGAAGGCCACTTTGGAAACCTGAACAGGCACAGTACTTTGATGACTATTATATATATGACCATCAGCCACAAATGGCC
>NC_087214.1:53189719-53249719 GCF_015104395.2 Macrobrachium nipponense
ATAAAACACCAAGAGATGAAGGACACGATCAGGAAAGAATAATATGCAGAGACTCAAAGCGATACTCAAGTAAAAAACTCAACGCCGGAAATATGATAAAAGCCATAAACACATGGGCAGTGCCAGTAATCAGATACAGCGCAGGAATAGTGGAATGGACGAAGGCAGAACTCCGCAGCATAGATCAGAAAACCAGGAAACATATGACAATACACAAAGCACTACACCCAAGAGCAAATACGGACAGACTATACATAACACGAAAGGAAGGACTACTAAGTATAGAGGACTGCGTCAACATCGAAAACAGAGCACTGGGCGGAATATCTGAAAACCAGTGAAGACGAGTGCTAAAGAGTGCATGGGAAGAAGGACTAATAAAAGTAGACGAAGACCCAGAAATATAGAGACAGGAGAAAGACAGACAGAACAGAGGACTGGCACAACAAACCAATGCACGGACAATACATGAGACAGACTAAAGAACTAGCCAGCGATGACAATTGGCAATGGCTACAGAGGGGAGAGCTAAAGAAGGAAACTGAAGGAATGATAACAGCGGCACAAGATCAGGCCCTAAGAACCAGATATGTTCAAAGAACGATAGACGGAAATAACATCTCTCCCATATGTACGAAGTGCAATACGAAAAATGAAACCATAAACCACATAGCAAGTGAATGCCCGGCACTTGCACAGAACCAGTACAAAAAGAGGCATGATTCAGTGGCAAAAGCCCTCCACTGGAGCCTGTGCAAGAAACATCAGCTATCAGTTGCAGTAATAAAGTGGTACGAGCACCAACCTGAAGGAGTGATAGAAAACGATCAGGCAAAGATCCTCTGGGACTATGGTATCAGAACGGATAGGGTGATACGTACAAACAGACCAGACGTGACGTTGATTGACAAAGTCAAGAAGAAAGTATCACTCATTGATGTCGCAATACCATGGGACACCAGAGTTGAAGAGAAAGAGAGGGAAAAAATGGATAAGTATCAAGATCTGAAAATAGAAATAAGAAGGATATGGGATATGCCAGTGGAAATCGTACCATAATCATAGGAGCACTAGCACGATCCCAAGATCCCTGAAAAGGAATCTAAAAAAACTAGAGGCAGAAGTAGCTCCAGGACTCATGCAGAAGAGTGTGATCCTAGAAACGGCACACATAAGTAAAAAAGTGATGGGACGCCTAAAGGAGGCAGGTATGCCAACACCCGGAACCCCACACTATAAATGCCACCCAGTCGAATTGGAGAACTGTGATAGAGCAAAAAAAAAAAAAAAATAATAATAATAATAATAATAATAATATTAATGATAATAATAATAATAATTTCTTAAAGGTCACGGCCAGATGTCCTACTGTCGTTTCAAGGATGAGAGAGAGAGAGAGGAGAGAGAGAGAGAGCGATGAGAGAGAGAGAGAGAGAGAGAGAGAGAGAGAGAGAGAATGGTGAATGAGGAAAAATTAAAAATTGCGTAGAGAGGGACACACGATGCTTATTGTATATGAGCAGTTTAGGCGATCAAGAGGTTGAATTTTACTACAGTAGTAGTCACAATAATTCCAGATGATTTTACTGATTTGCATTCAAGAAATAATAATAATAATAATAATAATAATAATAATAATAATAATAATAATAATAATAATAATAATATAATAAGGAGGCAGGAGCCGACCCAACTACTAAATACCACCCAGTCGAATTAGAGGACTGTGATAGAGACAAAAAAAATAAAAAATAAAAAACAAAAGAATAATAATACTATAATAATAATAATAATAACTTAAAATAATAACAATAAGTAATAATAAAATAATAATAATAATAATAAGAATTAATCAATAATAATAAAATAATAATAACCTCAAAACGATTCGGAGAAATAATATCCATGGATATCAAGCTGGTCTGTGAGAATAGTGGAACTAGGATTTAAAAATAATTTTTTTTATCAAAAACAGAATTTCTGGACAACAACAACAACAACAACAACAACAACAACAACAACAACAATAAAATAATATAATAATAATAATAATACTAATAATAATAATAATAATAATAATAATAATAATAACAACAAAAACTCCCAACAAAAACAATTAAACATTAGGAAATGAATCTTACCGAGATGCTATGAGCGCAGTCAAGTTCAATATTTGCACATAATCGAAAAAATATCCTCAAATCCCTCCTCTTAATCTTCTTGATGTCCATTAAATAAGTCTCGAAAAGAAAAGAAAATATATTTTGGACATATTTCCAAGTTTCCTTTAGAGATTAATCGAATCTCACGTACATTCCAGACTTTGTCTATTAACATATGAGACTGTCCTCCGTTCTCCCGTCCGGAAAAAATTTCAATAAAATTTAAGATGTGAATACCTTCAACCAGCTAACTGACATTTCATTAAACAGATAACGGTAAATACTGCAATGAATACTGAACAATAAATTGGTATTGCAACCAAGACACAGGCGAAGAGTAAGCAGAATGTCCTCATATTTCTTTCAAGATCATTTGCCCTAAATTTTTCCTCCCCTCTCAGTACTACCTGATATGTCTTAACCTTTTTGGGAATTACCTAAAAGAATATTAAACTTCCCCCTTTTTTCTATTATCTTATGATGATAATGTTTCCTACCTACCACTTTAAGGCATAACAATATGTTCTTTGATACCTCTTTCTTATATTCCCTGTATCTTGCATGCATTTAATCTTCTGAAGAAGTTAACAGATTTTTATCTTTAGTTACGGCACTAAAATATTTTTGGTTTTTGTGTACACACTATATACGGTATATAATATATATATATATATATATATATATATATATATACATATATATATATATATATATATATATATATATGTATGTATGATATATGTATGTATGTATGTAGTATGATATATATATATATATAAGATATTTATATATATATATATATATATATATATATATATATATATATATATACATATATATATATATATATATATATATATATATATATATAATATATATATATATATAATGATATATATATATATATATATATATATATATATATATATATATATATATACGTATATATATATACACATATTTATATATATATATATATATATATATATATATATATATATATATATATATATATATATATATATATACAACACATATATCAGTAAAATGAATTCTTTGCTTGCTGATCATTGAATTAGTTTTATTGAACAATGAAATAACTGGGATACTGGAATAACCCTGGCTGATATCACCAATCTTCAGTCAAGAATAAATAGAATCAAGTGCAAAGAAAGAGGTCTATTCATCGTTAAGTTATTCTTTTCAGAGCCAAGCACTTTATCACTTTGTATATTTCCAGCGCTAGTAAAAAAAAACATTTTTTTTTTTCTGGAATTCTTATTATTGAACATGAAATATGTATCGTACATATTATGGGAACGTTCTATCTCAGCTTTAAAAGCTAACCCGCCTCAGTTTCAGTACAGGAATGAATGATAGACGACTTAAGCAGATAATGACTCCGTAATCGGATCACTGCTGTCTGACCTCAGCGTCACTTCGAATCATTTTACTTTAACTTTCTGAAAACGAAATGGCCGAACTATGTTGACTCAGTCATAATGCTGCTCTAAATTGGCAACTTATTATGTAAGAAATCCTATTGCACTTAATCTTTGTACGAGGAAATGAATTTTAATTCAGTATATATTAAATATTTCTTTAATTAATGGAAACGTTGCGTTTTACTCTAGCAAAGCTTTTCATCTAACAAGGAAACAAACATGTCTTTATGCACTATTTACTAATGAGGTGTTAGAATTACTTGTCTAAGAACGCATCTTTGCTCATTATACAACTTAGTGAAACCAAGATGGGCTTTTCACCAAAAAAACTGATTATAAAAAGGATAAAAAGTCCAGGATGTTTATAAGTCATTTAATGTTTTGTCTTCAGAGGCATAAACAACAATAACGGAACTGGAGATGGTGTTCCAGTTGTTCTGTTTAATGAAATAAATATTATAAGAAAAAATAAATGGAGGTTTATTTCCAACTTGAACGAGTTACAGGTTTTCCAAGTTTGAAAAACTTTTGAACGTGTTTTCTGCATTATCAGGGACAGATATAAACCTAGAGTATATTGAGACTCGCGATAATGTGAAAGAAATGACAGAGATGAAGTTGAATCTGCTTAAATGACTCATGTAAACCCCTCAGCACTACTTACGACATGGAAAACTCAATAACAAACGCGCGCGCATTCAGAAAATTATTTCAGATGCTACAGACCTCTCTGGGCATTCAGAGAATTGCTGCGAAGTGTTTGCAGTTGCTAGTCACGCCTTCAATGAATATTGATAATATGGCCACGATTTGCCAAGAAATAAGATAAAAATGCAAAAGTTTATCAAACTTTCCAATAACAAAATGATGGAAGAAAACTCGTCAGTCACATACAATAAAAAACAGCTAACAAAACTTTAACAGCAGGAAAACCTCAAAAGAATATGGAGCAATACCTTTTTAAATAAAAGATAACATAACAAAACTGGCTAAATTAAAAAAAAATTATATAATTAAAATTATGGTATTTTAACACTCACCAATACCGAGATGTTGCAGCACATCCTGAAAATGACAAAAATAAAAAGATTAATAATATTGATGCTGTATTTAAACATTGATAAATATGATTACGTTAATCATTGTCTCTCAATTGAAGCTATTTTCTTCAATCGTTTCCCTTTGTTTCCCCCTCGAAGACAAGACGACTGGAGCCGTTTCCGTATTCCTGAGCAATGCAAGTGTCACAACAGAGGGTCCGGAGGAGAGAGGATGGACTAGGAATGCCAAGAGATGACCTTGACCCTCTCGCCCACTACTAGTGGCAAGACCTTCGAACCACTCCTTGGGATGAGGATGGAAATATGTCAAGACTGAATCTAAATCTTTCTCTTTCTTCACGGATTCTCCTTTGAGCACAGCAGACGCAAGTTGTACTGGGAGAGAGTGAAGGAAAAATGGGAGGAACCACAACGACCTTTGACCTTTACATCAAACAACGTCATCCTCATGGACGACCTGGTCGCAAAGGTCGTGGTCGTCCTTCATGTATACAAGTGATACGGTTGTAGGCCTGGAAAACAAGATTGTATGCCGTTAATGCAAGACTTGTGGGTGTAGTGAAGTTCCCACTTATGAGAAATGAAGCTGCCCTCAGCCTCAATCGGGACATGGACCGGATCAGGGAATAGTGTAGTCGTTGGGGTATGAGGCTGAACTCCAGTAAAACGAAGACAATATCGATCAGCAGATTTCTCTCCCCAACCTCCCTTTCAGATGGATGGGACTTTGCCGAATGAGTTTGAAGCTTTCACTATTCTAGGTGTAACTTTTGACTCGCATCTTAGTTTTGAGAAACATCAAATGAAAGTTTTAGCAAATTCCACAGGAGAGTTAGACACTGTTCGTAAGGCCTCATATACTATTTACTACAGTGGTAAAATCAACGCAACCTGTTTGAGGGCATTTGCGCTTCCTTTAATAGAATACTATTCTCCGGTGTGGGTGTCTGTTCTGCCGAGATTTATCTCTTTTAGACATAGTGTTTCGTGGTGGTGGCTTTCTGTTTCCTAATGGTAGGAGTTATGACTTGAACCTTCGACCAATGGTCTTTTTTTTTTTTTTTTTTTTTTTTTTTTTTCATAAGTTGTATTTCAACAAAGTCTTTTACATAAATTCACAATTGATCCCTGGTCCCTTTTATCTGCCGAGAGCAACCAGATTAGCTGAACAGCAGCACCAAGATGTAGTAAATGTGTCTCGCGGTCGAACTTCTCAATTCCAGAGGTCCTGTATTCCCATACCGTTAGACCGTGGAACAGCATCCCAGAGGATGTCGTGAAGTTGGAACTTCAGGAGTTCAAGCGAAAATACAATGCATTTTAATACATTTTTATATACTTATTAATTTATTCTTTTCTTTTTTAATTAGTGGCATCTCTTCCCTCTATGTTTCCCTTTACTTACTCTTGCTTCTTCCAAAAGAACACCATATTCTTTGGAAGCTTGAATTTCAAGTCAATGGTCCCTGTGAGCTTGTTACATATGAATAGGCTTCATCTTCCACTGAATAATATAATTAATAATAATAACTTCATCAGAGCCACGCCCACTGCGAGTTTCATCCCACAAGACCTGTTCTCTTTTTGTGCATCAGCACGAAAGATGCAGTGATTTAAAAAAAAGTTTTCCTTTATAGCATGCAACACCAATATTACATTCGGGGCAACAGAATGTTTGTCAGGGATCCAGTGCAATAGATTTTACAACTTCTGGGTCCTCCTGTTTACATATGGCTACTAACCAAGTTTGGGGAGTCTTGGTCTTTGCTTTATACTCCTTCCTTCCTTCTTTGAATCTTCTGCTCAAAACCCTTATGGAATGAATCAGTCAACTAGAAACCTATGAGAGCTCCAAAGGAATGGTAACAAATAGGCTAATAAGAGGAAACAGAAAATGAAACCGATGCACCTGAAATCCAAGAGACGCGAGGATGAATTTGCTGTTATCTTAAACATTTGGAGATCAAAGGATTCCAAAGCTGCACTAGGAGGCGAACTATTCGAAATTTTATTCTAGCAAAGATAAAACTCCTAGGAAAATGTAATTGCTTTAGTTCAGCGATAACATCATCTCTCCTTCAGCGTGCTTGGCAGTAATTCCATTAGTCATTTTTTCAAAATTAATAACACGTGTCCTTCTTATGGTGTCTTAATAAAATGTAATACCGTTAGGTATAAGTCACCAAAGGTACCTCCAGACCTCAGGTACCTCCGTTGACTGTGGCCCCAAACTGCCCAAAAATGTTCGAATTTGGATGAATGCCCTCCTCTCCCGTATTTCAAAACACTTAACGGTTGCGTTCTCAATTTCCAGCTTACCTAATACTACCCATTTATTACCCTCATTTCAATAACGATTACTTTGAATATTTTAACACTATGCGGCTTAGAAAAAATTAGGAAATCACACAAAATATCAGCAACAAGTTACAAGGCCCTATACGTCTTCCATAAAAAAAGCCTTCCCCACATAGAGTTTTCCTATGACGTCACAGCAGACGAGCACCTGATAAGCCGCCGCCGCCATCTTTTAGGTCAAGCATTGTAAACAAAGGAATATATAACTCCATTGTTATTCTAAGGAATTATGAACCACATCACGATAACTGGCAAGCTAGGACAAATCATGATTGATTACATTGAGTTGAGTCTGCGGAGCCTGCAGTGCTGAAAGATATATAAAAATATATATAAACCTGTAAATAATAAAGACCCGTGCAAGTTGACACCTGAAGAATTGAGTTCTGATTTGGATTTGCTGCCTGCAGTTTCGTTGACTATTTGGTTAATTATGTAAGCCACTACATATTGGACCAGCTCAAGGCCTACAAGTCTCTGGAGGCCTACAACTATCTGGCTGGGTGAAGGATCTTAACACATCTGAGCGACAGTTTACCGATGTATACGTAGGGATAATTTCCATTGTTGCACTTTGAGGCGCGATTAAATCAATATCCGTCCATAGATTTAAGTGGTGAACGCGATTTTGGACAAAAGAAATATTGCAGTTCATGTGAATGTCGATACTGAAGAATCGAATAGGCGAAATGTTGCACAAAAAAGTTATTTGCGAGTGACACTTTTACAGACTGTCATGTGTTTCCGTTCATGTATTTTGTTAAATTTACATAAATTTACATAGATTAATTTCGTAATAAATAGTAAAACATAACCTGATCTTGCTGGACCTTCAGTCAGGGGCATTTTTCGACAAACACTAGCCATTTTTTGCACTTTTAATATTTATTATCAGTTTTAACAAATAGATAATTCATTCTCCACTACTTCAAGTTTTAAAAGATTTGACCAGGCTCTGAATCATCTATCATTTGACAGAGAACCCAGTGGATTTTAATGAATTACTTTGTGAAATATTTTAAGCCTAGGTTTCTTTAATTATTCACCATTATCACTAATCACACTAACACTTAATAACACTCATCACTAATGAAGTGATCTGACCAGATTTCCGTATGTCATGACGGCTGAAAATGAGCCCTGTTTATCCTGGAAATCCACAGTGCTTTGCTCTCCTTCTTTCATTAATTTTTGAGTTTCATCTCCTTGACTTCTCAAAACAGCAGGGACTGAGTAATACGATTTGCCGTCTGTGTTTGACCTTTGTGACACCCAAATACACTGCAAGTGTTTACCATATTTAAAGGATTAATAGGTACAATATCATCGTAAATTTCCGAAAAAACCATTTTTATTACGATTGCGTGCATTGCTTTGGCTCAACACAGCTGACCTACAACATGGCCGACTTCCGTGTTTACATCAGGACCTCATCCTGGATCGAAAACTATCTATACAGAAAACCCGAAACCTTAAAGTATATTCTAAAATTCCATTCATCACAAACTGATAAAAAGAAAGGTTTTCCATTTTTAGTAATGCTTCCTATATAAGTCATGTACACTTTGTATATATGGTTGTGGAATGTTCCATCTGCGCAACTGCTCATTACTGAAATTTTTTCACCGGTAATAAACTGAAATTTTGACAATTCTTTACAGTTTACCCAAGACATTTGAAGACAAAGCTTCGAAATTAATGACACAAGGATGAAAGTTGCAAAGTCCCACCTATGTTACTGCAGTGCCAGGAGAGACCCGATCCCCTTAATATCCCCAAACATGTTCATGTCCAGAGAAAATAGAAAACTGAAAAGAACCATTTGCAAAGCTTATCAACGTTTTGTTAGGATAGACTTATGCGTTTGATAATACAGCTATTATTAACAATATTAATGTAAAAGGGCAGCGCTGCTGTTGGTAAGCGCCAAAGTTTGGTGGACTCTTTCCAAAGGCATTTATTCATAAGCAACTGCATGTGCGACGTCTGAATGGCTTCAGGAAGTCGCAAAGTTTTCTAGACTTAGAATCGCTATTGTCCAGTGGAATTTAACAACAAAACCTTCGACAATTACAGAGAGGAACTTGAACGCTGCCAACACAAGACCAACATGAAAAGGAGGCAAATATTTCAAATATGACAACTATGGCCCTGAAGCCCACCATCTACAATAAAAAAAATATGTTCTTATATTTAGAAAAAAAGCATTAAATTGATTGCTTTCCAAATTATGATATTGGAAGCATAAGCAAATTTAGAGCAGCAGTCATGTGCTTTCATCTGTCAGTAGGAGGATTATTGCACATGTTGAAATGGTAACTGAAAGCAATGCCAATCCCTTCGTTTGAATTCAATCTTGAATAACTTCGACAACTTCCAAGAAATGAGGACGAAAGTTGTTTAAATGATACAACAATAATGGATAACAAAAAGTTACTTATGACAAATATACCAAAATGTAGAAATAAATCAATGGATAAATCATTGAAAGGCCTCAGTAGAAAACTTTCGTGTAACCTTCCGAATTTCTTTAAGGTGAGTTTACACTAGGCTTCACCCCACGCTGCAAACATAAGACTCATCACCAACTTCTCCCAAATTCTTGTTAGCCCCGCCTACTGGACTGCTCATCAAGAGTCACGCCACGCCACTAACACACCCTAATGAACAGTCCACTAAGCGGTGCTAACAAGAATTTGGGAGGAGTTGGTCATGAGTCTTACGTATGCACCGTGGGGTGAAGCCGACTGTAAACTCACCTTGAAGTGTTTGAGGGTCGTGAGGCTTCTGCCACCACCACTTAATTATCATGAAAGTTTTCGTGGTAAAACGAACCATTTTTCTTTTTCGAAAACTGCTGAAAACTGCGAGGATTTATTTATGACTTAATATCCGCAGCCTCGGCAGATGGGATGACAAACTTCGGGTTGTTCTTAAATACAGGATGCGTCACTATTACATAGATCTATTGTATCCCATAATGACAACAGGTCAATATTGACTTTGAAACTTAAAAAAAAATAAACATTTAAGAACAAATAAACTTTTAAAATATATAAATATTTAAAGTTTCTAGGATTGAATTCGGTTCAGCAATACCTTAAAGAAACCACAACACACACACACACACACACACACACACACACACACACAATATATCACAAATGGATTTGCTTCAGATTATTCAAGTCTCTCCTTAGCAACAACGTTCATTATTATCCTTCAAATTAATACGCTTATCATCCACTTTGCGAGTTAATGATATCCTCTTACTTCGCCAAAGTTGGTTTCTTTTTCAGCTCTGAAATTATGCCTAAGTATAACCTTTCTTCTGAACAGATTCAGTATTTTCCATTGCAGTGGGACTTGGTCCAAAGTTAAGCAGACTTTTAAGAGTTAGCGAAAATCTCATTTGGTCTCAACAAACGATTCCTGGAAAAAGTAATGAAATCCTGACTTCCTCTCCAACATCTAGATATTATGAAGCAGGATCTGACCATTTTGTGTTTGTGTCTTCTGAGGAATCAATTAAAAACTTAATCTGATGGAAATCATATCATTTATAACATATTCCACTCCGAATTACAGAAGGTTGCAATATACGTACATGATAGCAGTTTTTGGAAAATGAAATGTTTTAATCACTTTTTTATGAATCATTTAAAGGTTAAAAACTAGCGTGTGTGTGCATGTGTGTGTGCGCTCGCGAGACACCACAGTTTTATCACAGCATCATAGCAAGAGAGACGATCAAGAAGGCTTCCTGGATCATCCATTAGGCACAGGTTGACCTACGTGAGTATAAAATGCTTTATATCCTTCAAAATAAACAATAGTTTTCTTTTTGTGGCACACGACAACAATCCTCTCACGTAGAAAACGCTCCATCCTTCTTACTTCAGAAAGGTAATCTAGTTAAGATAGCAGTACTATCATCTTCATTAACTGCCATCTTAATCAAATCACTAAAATCATCACTAAAAACATCAATTCTATAAGTCCTTTAAAGTTTCGTATAATTTCCCTGATCACTTATCTGACTTCTAATTCGTTATTAAAGTTTCTGGAAAAGTCAAATCCCTTTATTCCTTAGAAAACAAACTAAATTACATTTATTTACTTCATTGTTTATTCCCATCAAGACAAGAAACCATCCATTTAGGAAAAAATATGTAAAAACATTGTTAAAAATAAATCCTATTATTCCAGGTATGATTTCAATGCTGTTTAACATTCCTTTAAAATATCATGACGTTGTTAATATTTAGTCTTTCCGAGTGACAAATTTCATTCACGAAGCTAAAAATAGTTTCCCGACATTATTCCCACTGAAAATTCATCTGCCTCAAAAATGTATTTGTTGTACCTGTACGTTGAGCGTGAAATTGGAAATTATATTTCTAGTGACAAACAGTTGGTAAAAGCCACATTTTAATTATCCAAATAATGTACATTTTATTTTCAGTCATATCCACTGATACAGGCCAATGGTATTTGATTCTCATCGGTTATACTTGCAGGACTTTAGTTATGCATAAAATATAATGTGTATATTTTTTCAATAGTGTTTCTGTATGTTTGTTTGTTTGGTGTTTTTACGTTGCATGGAACCAGTGGTTATTCAGCAACGGGACCAACGGCTTTACGTGACTTCCGAACCACGTCGAGACTGAACTTCTATCACCAGAAATACATATCTTTAACCCCTCAGTGGAATGCCCGAGAATATGAACTCGCGGCCACCTAGGTGGCATGCCAAGACCATACCGACCACGCCAATGAGGCCCTAATAGTGTTTCTGTATGTGACATAGGGAACTTAAGGGTAATCGAAAAAGACCGGGACAACGTACTGTTTTTGTTGTAAGTTCGATGCAAGTTATTACTCATTTTACAATGATAACACCCTGGAACACTCCAATAAATTATTAAATCTCCGAATGCAAAGTTATCTTCGTCATTCGCTGAACAAACTTGTCGCTTTCTGAACGAGTGATTAAACTGAGAGACAAGAAAGTCGAGAACATAGAGTTTCTGCAAAGGAGGCAAATAAACAAGAGCCTCTCAGGCTGCTTCCAGCAGAGTTGTCGTGTGGGACTGGAATTCCGACAAATGAAGTAAGATAAACGTCACTTATTCAGGTTGCTGTGGATTCCCTGAAGGCACAAATTTAAATGAAGAGAATCCTAAAAGGGACTCCACGGTTGGCGGGAGATCCAAGTTTTCAAACCAATTATAATCGTAAGTCTATCGTGGAAACTGGTTAGCAACATTCACAGCTGGATACAAAGGTGGGAAAAGGAGTTATACCTGACTGTCACTCCGCTGAAGTCAAATTGAGTCTAAAAGAAGGTTTTCGAGGAAGATTTAGATCCGCAGTCACAGAAGTGCGAATACCGTGTGAAGAAATGATCAAGTTCACAGAAACCAAAGTGGACGGACGGAATCTGAGAAGTGTATGACGATTAAAAGTTAGTAAAGCGAGTTAGCGGTTATGCGCCCTTAGAAAGCAAAAATAGAATAACAATAGGGAAATTGAAAGAAGGGGTTTAGTGAAGGGAAAAGAATATTATGGAACTTTATGCAGTGCATGATTATCCAAATCAACAAGACAATAATAAGAGGAAAATGTTGGAAGCAACGAGAACGTAGGCATGAACCATATGAAGTACTTTATGGGGAAAACAGAAGTTGCACTGGAGGGAAGTCAATGATCAAGTAAAAACGAATCAGAACCAACAGAAATATCAATGACACATTAATATTTGAAATGAAATTAACAAAGACATTCTCGCGTCCTTTCCTCTTCAAATGATTTCTCAGCTTACAAAACCCGTCATTGGAGCAACGATGCAATACTTCCTCTTTTTCTTTTTCGCTGTACTTGGGATAGATTGGCTTGAAGCTTATACTTTTCATTTTTCTGTGCTTTATAACAGATATTTTGAAGGATTACAGACACACGGAATATACTCAGCTGACATCCTACTAGAATTTCAATTATTTTAAAGCTATACTTGTCCTTACTTTTGTGGCACTATCTCTCTCTCTCTCTCTCTCTCTCTCTCTCTCTCTCTCTCTCTCTCTCTCTCTCTCTCTCTTTCTCACGCAACCATCATCAATATTTCCAATCCGAAGTGATTTTCCAAACGCAATCAGTGATGGAGCGATTCCAGATGGGTTAAGTTTCGTTTCAGCCGAATTGGACACGAAAGACGCTGTTCACATCTGAACTTCGCCGATTCAACAAACAAGACTGAGAACAAGTGTTCGAATAATGGCAATCGTTTCGTCGCTCGTCATTGGCAACACTTAAAAAAAGATGGTACTAGAATTCTCTTAAATGCTAGAATTTATCGTTATTCTTCAATGTGTGTGGGTGTGTGTGTGTGTGTGTGTGAGAGAGAGAGAGAGAGAGAGAGAGAGAGAGAGAGAGAGAGAGAGAGAGAGAGAGAGAGGTGCTTAAATGTCGCGTTACAAGAACAAATTACATCATACCAACCCTCTCTCTCTCTTCTTCTCTCTCTCTCTCTCTCTCTCTTCTCCTCTCTCTCAAACTACCTACTGGTTACACTAGCAATCAGAATTTACATATCGGAAAAAAATACTTCCGTGGATTCATCAACGTTAATGAATTGATTCCTTATCTTCTCACTGAATCTGTTGAATATTTTTTACATTAAGTTCCGTTCCTATTTGACTGCTTGGCTCTTTGATACGATTTCATGAAATTTCGGCTGTCATGCAGGGCACTGAGACACTTCCGGCCTCTCAGCAGTTAGGACAGTGTAAAGGAGTTGGACAGCAAGATTCCTAGCTCCAGAATATAAAGACAATGAACTACAAGGATCTAAAATTGGAATCGAGAGAGAGAGAGAGAGAGAGAGAGAGAGAGAGAGAGAGAGAGAGAACCCCATGGCTACAGTAAGATGTAATAGTTAGAGAGGTTGGTCAGCAAAAAGAAAGAATCGGGAACGGAGGTAAAGCAAGTGGCTAAAAAGTGGAGCCATCTAGTAGCCGAAGGGACTCCGCAAACACCTTTTTAGCAATGTCTACAGTGCACTATTTGAGGGGAACTGACGCCACCACGTCAGCATATATTTAACTCCTTCAACTCCGCGGAAAACGATCTACTTCGGTAAGGTAGAGAACCAAATTCAGGAAATGGTGAGGAATCCACTCCTGTTCAGTTTCAAGAAGTTTGCTGACATTCACTCAGAAGCAAATGCAGTATTGTAAGTAATTTGTTCTTCCTCTTTCCACAATTGATTTCATGTTGCACATTGCAGCATAAGTTGTGATTTAAGACCTGGTGAATAATTGTCCTTTATCCTCATTTCCAAAATAATGTTCTGGGAATAATAAAGCAGATGGGAATTGGATGACCTCAGTCATTATTTCATGGATTCAAATTGACCTTTCTGGAAAGTTATGCCTGGCACCCAACAATTATGAGATCCAGATGTTCTGAGTTGTCTTGTTTCACAATATCGGGAAACCAGAACTTATTTCCTTCTCCTCTAAACTGGAAAACGGTAATCAATACTTTTATTGACCCTGATATTTCAGACAGAAGTGGAATAAAAATCTGAAAAAAGTATTTTTAATTGATATCGATCTTTCTCTTACGAACTGTAATTCGCTTTTTCAATCACTGACTGCATCTGAGAGCAACATAAGATTAACATCTGAACGAGAATCACTTTCACTTTGTTCTTAATTAACGGGTAAAAGACTTGCGAAAACAGATGTTCAAGATTGACAGTTATATACTTTAGAGTGAATAATAATAATTATATATATCAAGGCTCTGAAAATAAGCGAATTTTCGTGTTTTAAAAGCTTCTAGCATATCGAGTTTTAGTTCCGAAAAATTCACGTCACTGAATTTGTGATGATTTTGCTCTTTGGAAATGTTATGCTAGAGAACAAAATTGTGTCTGTCATCCCAATATACTTTTCTGTCCAAGGCCGCCTGCGATACACAAGGGAAAACTGAAATAAGCAGAAAATCCCATGGCACATCAGAAGAGGGAAACAGTCTTTGGACTTTGCAATCCAAGTTGTCATTTGGATAAGCTCGGAAAATCAGTTCCTCAGAAACCGTCTAAAAGCAGTTTGTTCAGGGAAGAATTTATCAGACTCGATATGACTTCACCATCACACCGCTTGGCCATGACGCAGAAAATCATGCTTTCATAAAATAAAATAAAGTTCGATTTACTCTTACAAGATATAAAAAGTTTTATAAACAATACTTTATTACGGGAATGATACGAAGACATGACTCTAAATGTATTTTTTTTTTTGCATCGTGTATGAACTATAATATAAAAACAAACATTTTCACAGCCATCAAATCAATGAAATCGACGAACGTAATTTTGTAAACAGAGCAATTAATACCAATCTCTGCTGGATAATAATTTAGCTTATTTCAAGTAAGGAAGACTTTTTAAGGATATATAATTAATCCCAGAATTATGCAGACTTCTATAAAAGAAATAATAAAACTCCTTCTATTCTATTCAAGATCAATAAATCAGTTTGGAGACACTAGTCGAATTATTTCTAATTAAAACCATATTCTTTAACATTCACATTTACCACAGGCTGCGGATTGAACATTGTTTCAATTACCTATCTATTAGTAACAATAGTGAAATATCAGTTCGCAAAATATAAAGATAAACTATTTAGATGGCAAAGGGAATAAAAAGGCACAGCACAAAGAGTTTTAAATAATCATTAATTTTAGGCAGCCAGAATTATCTGCGTCGCTGGCAACTTATATTGGTCGTTAAAAAAAATGGAAAATGCCAAAATTGAATTGACTTTTCGGGACCAAATAATTAATATTTGCGTCATAAACTTCTAAAGGGGATTTGCTCCGAAGGCAACAAGTCTAAAATAGGTCATATATTTTGGTTTGTGCTTCGGCAGGCGGTTCTAAAGGTAGGAGAAATATTCTATGATTCTGGTGTGAATCGTGAGTAACTTTATAATTCACATTCATGGAGAACATTTGGCGTATTTATCATCACAACGCAATTTAGGACCAAAGCAGAGAGAGAGAGAGAGAGAGAGAGAGAGAGAGAGAGAGAGAGAGAGAGAGATATTCGATATTTATCTGGAACGTAGAACAGTATGCTTGTAATTTTGCGTGTTTATGCATGCGTGTTACAATGGAAAAATATCAGCAGAGAAGATATTGAAGAGCTCAGCAGTCTAATGACTCGTATGTAAGTCAAGGAATGGTAGGCGAGGAATATATAATGTTCAAATTAATAATTTTAAGACTAGATGAAAAATATGGCATGAAACTTGATAAAAACGAAGCATGATCCCTATGTAAATGGCGGCCTTTAACGTGACCTCTTCAGAAGGATAATAAGGTTTTGCTAAGTAATACCTACATTCTGTTCAATTGAGGATAGAGTTTATTAAAGGCTACAAACACAGACAAACGGATATTGCCCATTGCGGGAGGACACAGCCAAAACCCAATTCTTTGCCCGATTCATCGAGAGAAGCATTCCGGAGGGAAACATCAGCCTCAAACGACACTTTAAGGTCGAGGCGGTAATTGAGAGAGAGAAGAACATTTTCTCGTTAATCCTCTCTTTGATTCGCTGTCAGGGTTAGGTAGAAATGGCATGTGAATGGAAAAACAAAACTAATGACTGGAAAAAAATTAGCAATAAAAATGGGTTAGATGAAAGAGCTAGGCAACTGGCTAAGCAAACAAAAACTATGAAAACAATATAAAACTTAGACGACAACCAACAATCTCCTGTGCAAGTTAATATTAAGGCAAGAATTTGAAAGTTAATGAAGGAAAATGGCTGCCATGTGGTACAGAATTTTACTTTGAGAAATGAAAGGCGAGGACCCAACTTTGCAACTCTGAATAATGACACCTGAGTTTAAAACTGCATTGAATTATTTTTTTTTCCAAACAACCATTGAAACTGAGCAAAAACCTATACAGAGAATGAATATCCTACTGATCTCACGGATTTTCTGATAATGGAATAAAATATAACAATAATTACTAATGAAAGTAATTGTGAATTCGAAGAGTCTTTCACTTGTGCCTTGACTGTTTATAGTTTAACATTGCGAACTTTTATTATTAGCGTCAATAATCAATATAGACGTTTTAAATTGTTTAATATCATCTTTGATGGGGGGGGGGGGGGCGATCGTGAATCAAGAAAAAATAAACTAAGTGTGAAAATGAGGCTTTTACTGCAAATACACAAATCCTCACTTTCATTCCAGAGATGATAAAGTATTTCTCATGAACCACATTAGCGAAAAGATGCTGACAGAACGCCATAGTTTTTTTTTTTTACTCAAATACATACAATAAATTAAATAGTACAGTAGCAAGTTTGTATATAGTTAGTAAAGAAAGGAAAGAAGACTCAGTTTAAGGGCGTCATCAATGCGGAAATTACATAGCAAAAGCAATAATAATAATAATAATAATAATAATAATAATAATAATAATAATAATAATAATAATAGTAATAATAATAATGATAATAATAATAATAACTTTTTTTCAAAATATAGTATACATTTGAAGATACTCTCTCTCTATCAGGTCACTCAATTTTCCCATTTATCACTTCCTATTTATTCACTCAATAATCATTACAGTAATTAAAATTTCCATCGTAATATTTCCAGGACAATGCAGTCGAAACGTTTCTGTTGCAAAATAGAGAGATATATTTTAAATTTATAATTAACTATTGTCGTCCTTATCTCTTCTTCAGGTTTCCTTTTGCTGTTCTGCTTTCAATGTAGCAATTGCATGAAGGCCGTGAATACTGTGGTAGGATGATCAGGTGGATGCATTCACTTTTATGGAACTATATTTTGTTCTATAATTAACCTCTCCGACTTGAATGGCTCTACACATTCACTAGAAATTCTTTTGTTCTGGAAGATTCTGATAAAAATCATTCATTTTCTGCAGAGGAAACTTCGAGGGCGGATTTATAACGATTAAGATATGTAATTTGTAATGTGACTGATATATTTCGTGCTGCATAAAAAGAAAGCGTGAACAGTCTTCATTTTCCAATTAATTACCGCTCTTCAGGTCACTAATATGAATTTTTATGGGTACGTGCACAGTACGTGCTGAGTCAGCACATACTTATACTGCTTGTTGTTAAAGAACATTTGTGTAACAAAGACGTGCATAATAACAGTGCATTACCGTAAACATTCTCTATCTACCTAATCAAGCTGATTCATTTCAGTACGAATCACAAAATTTTCATTGACGTCACAGAGAGAGAGAGAGAGAGAGAGAGAGAGAGAGAGAGAAGACGAGAGAGAGAGAGAAGAAGAGAGGAAGAGAGATGGAGAGGAGAGAGAGAGAGAGAGAGAGAGAGTTCCTTATTTAGCAAAAAGGCTTACGACATCGCTCTCAGTCTGTTGCGAATTTGGCTTTCCGGAAAGTGGAGAGAGAAAGTAAAACTCTATACAATTACGAAAACGTGCTCTCTCTCTCTCTCTCTCTCTCTCTCTCTCTCTCTCTAGGTCGCCGTTTTCCACGAATTCTTTTTCCGGACCCACCAAGAATAATTTCTATGCTGGGATACACGTTTTCATCCATGCTTTACTCTCTGGGCACAAGCCAAGTGGGTTCATTTTTTTGAAAAGCTTTGCTTCGATTCTAAAGTATTAAAAGGATCATTTCATTACCAAAATTGAAAAGAGTCCGGCTTAGATCTCTTCTGAAGTGGGAAAAGTTGGAAGTGATCACTGATTACTCTCTTTCCAGGGAATGAAATGGGCAAATGAATGATTTAATCACAGATTAACCGGAAAACGATCAAACTTGGTTTGATGATTTGTGCAAACAAATTTAGCATTGATAAACGGGCTGCATTCAACCAACGGGGAGTATTCGTTCTCACCTGGACTACTCAAACTCCGCTGAAGTTTACTGGGATGCAAACAGACTATTGAAGTAATTAGAACTTATTCCTCACAAGCGTCATATTGACCTCACTGGCTGTGATTTAGCGTTTGAAGAATGACATTCTATCCTCAGGTTCATCTCGTCAAAAGCTTTCACAAACCCTTTTAGTAAACATCTGGACATTATATACTACTTTTAAGAAACTCTTTTGAATGATGGTCAGTTATTTAAGAGACGATTAAAAGGCAATTATTGTGTTCATCTTATGCAAGATTCTGCTCTTCGCCAGGTGGCCCAAAGATATAGAATAAAGAGACCATTTCAAGGATACTTAAGAATATAACTTGTGAAGGTTACGACAAACATTTATCATAATAACAGTTAAATGAAATTAAATGAAAATTTAAAGCAATAGAATCTACTGTTATCGAATGCACGGGTTGTTTATCCCTTTGAAATATTTATTCACTGCTCATAATTTCAATATCTCCATCCATACTTAGTGGAAATTAAAAAAAAGCTTCGGAGAAATGAGGGTAACGCTTCTTGCACAGTGACATCGATGACTTTATACACAAGGACTGAAAATTCTATTTCAAGAAATCAGCTCTCTTGAATCAGGTGGCAACAGGATTACAAATGTCACGCACAGAAAATAGCAATTTAGTATCGTTTACTTTTCAGTGTATACCTCTGTCAGAGAGAGAGAGAGAGAGAGAGAGAGAATATGCGCCTGGCTGTGCTCGTGTGTTTGTGTATGCAAGAGAGGAAATAGAAAACAAAAAGACAAAAAATAAAAAAAAACATTGGTATTTATGCACCTGGGTGAGAAGTAATGAGCAGACTTCAATTATACTCAAAACTGCAATAACGCGAATTCTGCTGATGCGGATTTTCCAGCATAAATTTCGGACAGAAACGTACGAACTTCCCACCAGCAAGAGAAAAGTGCGCACCTCATTTTAAAAAAGTATATATATTTTTTTTTCTCTCTAGAAGAAGTAGCCACCTAGAAATTTTGAGTTTCTTTTCCCGGACTTCCCAAAACTCTTAAATTCTTCCCGGGTACAAAGTCTAATTAAGTGAAAGTGGTTTACTCAGCTTTCTCTTTTATTTTTCCTTTTTCTCTTATCATTATAATATTATACGATACGAGTTATAACTCACATTCTCTGTTGTACTCTTATATTTAAAAAAAAAGGAGTCAGTGTGGCTCTCACAATATATATATTATAAATAATATATATATATATATATATATATATCATATATATATATATATATATATTATAATATAATATATATATTTATAGTAGCTTTAAAGGATAACCACATTTTATTGCGACGCGTTTCGTTGTTTCTTCATAACAACCTTTTCAAGCCTAAAAAAGAGATATTACAGTATTTTAATGGTAGTTACAAGATTATGTAATTATTGGCTGACAAAGCTGAGTAAAAGTAGCAACAATAAGATAATGGTAAAAATCTTTAAAATAAATTGCACCAGCATACTAAAAAAAAAAAATAAAAAAAAAAAAATAAATGATATAAGATCTTTAAAATAAATTACAACCGATATACTAAAAAACAGAATGGTGGGAAAGACAGAGATGGAAAGTTTACACTACAAATGAATGACTGAATGATTTATATTAAAAGCAAGGGATAAGATAAATTGTTAAGGTTAAGATCTGGTTTCCTTAAAAATATTTCTATTGACTCAGAGATTCTCAATAATGACTCTTCTCTAAAAGTACCAAGCACACTAAAATTTTCCAATCTTCTACCTGTATTACATTCCGCTATGTGCTGTAAAATCGGTGATCTGGTTGGCTTGGCCAGCAAGCAACCAGTACGAGGAGACATGCCATAATGTTCGGAAGATCTTGTCCGGACCGACCGTTTTGACTGGCCAATAATAGGTGGCGCTAGTTTATCTTCATGGTTTAACAACGCTTGGATAGTATGGTTGTTGGTAAATATTAACTTGGGGTTAATGTGGGGAAAACTATACTTAAACATATTTCTTAGTTCTCTTGTAACGTATTTAGAACAAGGATCACTTATAAATGGAAATTTTAAAATACATAGTCAGTCTATCAACACTTGGTATATTTATTTTGCTATTTATACTAAGAGAAATATTTAGGAACTTTTTGATTTCTTTATATATTATGTTATTGGGATAGCCATTAATTTTGAAATAGTTTAACAGAAACTTTATTTCTGAGTCAAATGCCTCCCAAGAGCTTGCAGAGAGAATATGCTCTATGTATTAAAGTCTTAATGTTATTTATTTTGAAGTTAAAGAATGTAGCACTTTGGAAATTCATTCCAAGACCGGTAAAAGTAGACTTTCTAAAAATGCTAAAATTTAAGAGCGACTTATTCTTTGCGGTAGTTTTTGTAATGCTTACATCTAAAAAGTTAAGAATATTATTTTCTTCATGTTCCACGGTAAACTGAATACATGGGTGTTTACTATTTAAGTAATCATGGAACCGCTGTACGTGACTTAAATGCCTGAAAACCAAAAATGTGCCGTCAACATACCTGTGACAAACAATTGGTTTAAATTCAAGGGACAATCATCAAACCATCGTTTTTCATGAAAAAGATTTTAACCATTATCTTATTGTTGCTACTTTTACTCAGCTTTGTCAGCCAATAATTACATAATCTTGTAACTACCATTAAAATACTGTAATGTCTCCTTTAGGCTTGAAAATGTTGTTATGAAGAAACAACGAAAGCGCGTCGCAATAAAATGTGGTCTCTCTTAACCTACGCTCTTCTTTTCCTACTGAGATTGAGATTTCCAAAATTTCATCTGTCTACTTTCACTATATATATATATATATATATATATATATATACTATATATATATATATTCTATATATATATACAAATATATATTGCGAGAACCACATCGACTCGTTTTTTTTTTTTTTTTTTTTTTAAGACATTGCTGGTTTTCATATAGATAGTATTACACCTACTTAATATAATAGTACAACAAAGAATGTGAGTTATAACTCTTATCGTATTGCTATCATTTAGATAGCGATAATACCTACTTAATATAAGATTCACGCAGAGAGAGAGAGAGAGAGAGAGAGAGAGAGAGAGAGAGAGAGAGAGAGAGAGAGAGAAAGAGGATATTTTATATCTGAGAGCTGCTGCTGATCCTTAATGGCCAAAGTTTGGGGAAAGTTAGATCCAGCTGATCTGACCGAGGAACAAACCGAAGAGAGTGTGAAGGTGGCAATGTTAATCTGCGATGCTATTATTATTATTATTATTATTATTATTATTCACATGGATTTTATTTCCCTCCACGACGGACTGTACTTCTGGTCAGTTCATTTCTGACATTGATGATCGTCCTGGAATTGTGTCAATAAGTGTATTAAAATTCTTGAATCTCAAGGAAACACGAGAATTCTTTGCAATTTTCAATCATTACGCATAGGTTCTTCATTTTGAATGACCTGATGAATTGTAAATCATTATTCTGATGACAAAATTACATGTGCCCAAAATTTCTGATAAACACAGACATAAAAAAGATGGCCGTCGTTATTTATTGACATAAATGGAATCTCATGTCTAGGTTCACACTGACAAATCAAAACAAACTCATGGAAATAAATAAGTGACGCCTCATCCCAAGAGACATTTTTTTTCTTCAGTTGTTTCTCACTAATGTGAAACTCGCTCTACAACCACACACACCCCTCCCTCTCTCTCTCTCTCTCTCTCTCTCTCTCTCTCTCTCTTTCTCTCTCTCAACCCAAACCCTGCCCAAGCAAACGGGAATTCGTCGTCGTTCCGAATCAGTTTTTGCTTTCGGCTTCTATGGCCATGGGGCTTGAGTGTTATACCGGATTTCTTTTTCTCTTCTAGTTTCTCCCCTCATGTTTTTCATTCATTTCCGGGAAAAAAATCTCTGCTCGTTCTCTCTCTCTCTCTCTCTCTCTCTCTCTCTCTCTCTCTCTCTCTCTCTCACTATTACACACACACACACATATATGTGTGTGTTTGTGTGTAGATATATATCAGTATCCTCCCTTTCTCTCTCTCTCTCATTTTGGTTACATTTTTAATTTTCTGGAAAAAAAGCTTCATTGTAGTGTAATTTCATCAAAATGACAAAATCATATTTTTATCTTTGAATATGTCCATGTTTAACAACTTAAGACTGAAACTGTTTCACGGCAGGTATCGCCCAACGCTAACAATTAATTACAACTCTTATTGACTCTTAAATTTCCAATGAGCTGTTAGTGCACCTGCAGGTTCTCTTCTCAAACACTTCACCTCCTTTCCTCGTATTTCTGTTATTCATAGAGCTCATCTGTTCGTGCTTTTCATCGTTCAACGACAATATTTCATAAAACCAAGTCAAATAAAAACTCGTATTACTGGATTTCACGGTCGGTCGAGATTCAGCTGGTCTTGTGGTACCACTTGTTCTCGCCTTGGGGCAGCCACTAATTCTAACAGAGGATTCACCAAGACTTTATGGCATTAGTTCTGTCTACATGTCGGGCACACATAAAACCTTGTCATATTTAGAAATGTGTTCCAGGTCTTTATTCTCGAAGGGTTTTCCATCATCAAAAACGACAGATTATTCTGGGAAAAGTCTTATTTTATGTGTGTGGTCCCTTTTCCATTTTCTAGATAGAATATGATTGCCTCCCTACTTTACCACCACTTCTACCTACGACTTAGTAAGGCAGAATCATTCATAAATAACCCTAATCAAACATCTCTTTCTCATTCATCAATCAATAAAAGCCTGTGGCTATTTGTCAAGAGTTTTCTCGGCAGCTTTCCTCTCACTCCTGCTCATAATTCATTGCAACGGTGTCCATTATCATTATTCCTGAGGGCTGATAATTAACCCCGACGGATGCCGCAAAGCAAGACAAATCGTTGTGAAATTATTCATTTCCTGATTTACTGATACACACCCGATGCAGAGCCTTAATTAAAGCCAAGGGGCATTCACCAAAGGACGAGTGTTTCCCTGAGTGAGGTTTGTAGCATCCATTCTCTGGACCTTGGTGGCACCTACGGTCACTCTGGGCCGTTCAGCGCTTCCGCAGAGCAAAGAGGGAGTTGGAGTGGATGGACGGTTAGATAAAGAGATCCACAAAGTGAGAGAAATCAACTACAAGCATCTACAGATGCAATTGGGAGAAAACCCCAGTTATACTAAACAGTAATGGAGTGGTCAGGCAACGAGAGTGAAGAAAGGAAGCGGGAACTGAAGTAAAGCACAAGGCTAAAAAAGTGGGTATATGTATTTACGGCCAGAAAAGGACACTACGGATGGATTAAAATCAATAACTCTACCCCGTCCTATTCCCCCCCCCCCCCCTCTTTCCATGTAACTGAAGAACGAAATGGAAAATGTCCAAACAAACACAATAAAATCTTCCTGACTTCGGGAAAGAAAGTAAAACGAAAGAAAGCCTCTGTCGCGTTTAATTTCCTTGGTTCAAATAAACATCGAGAAAACCGTAAAAGAAATGTACAATAAAAGTTAGACCTCTCAATTTAGAGCGATTGTGATCTCAGAAATAAAACATCAGAGGCATAAACTAATAAACATCATATCTTTTATGATTACCACATGATTCGTTCTTACTTGGATAATTAAGGTCAACCAAACTTCGTCTAATCCTTCCGAATTAAAAAAAGTTCAGGGTGATTGGTCATGAATCAAATCGAAGTTAAATCCTCTGGAGGGATTAATATATAACAAATGGTTTAGCGGTTGTATTTGAGGCCGTTAATTTCTAATTCGCTCTACCTCGGAATTAATATCATTTCTAAATTCGCGCTCTACCTCGGAATTAATATATTTTTCATATATGCTTAACCGAAGGGGAATTTTTTCTCGATAATAGATTTGCCTGGACCAGGGCGCGAACCTATGGATCCTTTCAAACCCAGGAACGTCAGTGAAGCTTTACCTACTACACCTCTCGCGGTGGTGTAGTAGGTAAAGCTTCACTGACGTTCCTGGGTTTGAAAGGATCCATAGGTTCGCGCCCTGGTCCAGGCAAATCTATTATCGAGAAAAAATTCCCCTTCGGTTAAGCATATATGAAAATATATTAATTCCGAGGTAGAGCGAATTAGATATTAAAGGACATTGTAGCTCGATATATATATATATATATCTATATATATATTATATATATATATATATATATATATATATATATATATATGTATATATAGATATATATATATATGTGTGTGTGTGTGTGTGTGTGTGTGTGTGTGTGTGTGTGTGTGTGTGGTGTGTGTGTGTGTGTGTGTGTGGTTAAAATGATCTTATTGTCGTAAGACTAAAACATCTAAGAAAGTTCATTACTTTTGTAATCCATAGTAAATCTTATATTTGGGTGTGCACCATTAATAAAATCAAGAAACCTTTTGGCGTCACACTTGGGTTTAAAAAGACGAAGGTATCGTCAAACGTAACTTTTGTAGAACAAGCGGATGGTAACTCAAAGGACAGGTGTCTAAAAAGTGCTCCTCCAGGGAGCACATAAAAAATGCCTGCAAATATGGTCCCTAATGGAGAACCCATAACTAATCCTGAATTGTCCAACACCAGACGACACGTCAATAAATGCAAACCTAATATTCAAATACACAGATTTTGAAATATTGGGACGGGCACACCGAGTGGCAAACTACTGAATATTCCCGGAGTCCTTGTTTATTGAACAACTTGTTTCCTCAATTGAACACTGAACAGTCTTCCTCGATAACTCTTTACCTTCCGTGAGGAGTTTGTTGCCTTTTGTCATCTCTGTTTGTTCCCTAACTTCCATCCTTCCTTCTCTCGATGGTTGGTTCTGTTACAACTAGTTGTAATTTCGTTATTCATAATGTAATAATTTGTATTATTTTTAAAACACTTTTTAACGTTAATTTTATTATTTTTTGCCTTTATAGAAACGTTGAAAATGAAACTTTCGTGTTTTGAAACGTCGCCACAAATGTATTTTAAGGACCACCTGAGATGTACTTCCTCCTTCTATTGTTCGAGTTACTAGTAACCACCATAACTTAGAACGTTACATACATACATACATACATACATACATACACACACACACACACACACACACACACACACACACACACACATATATATATATATATATATAATTATATATATATATATATATATATATATATATATATATATATATATTATAATACCACACTCTCTCGCGCGTCTTCTATTCTTTCTATTCTTTATGTACATACAATCAAATCATCAAAAAATTCTGACTAATCTCATCATTACATCCATGAAAATATTAACGAGCAAAGAAAATACGCTTATACATTTTTCGTCCTCCTTCCTACATAAAATCAGTCACACTCTCATTGATACATTCTAACATATATACTTGTTTCCATCGTAAAATGTTATAGAATTACTCCCAACTACTTATCTTCTTTGCCATGTATCCTTAACGCCTTACAAGCAAGTTGGAGCTCTATCAAGTGTATCATAAATTTTTCTGGGTCAAAGTATGTCATATACAGTTTTCCCTTCGCATTCCTACTTTATGGAATTTCTTCACGATAAATACTTAATCCACACATATCCCCCTTTGCTGAGTAACATTGTTCTTGGCTCTAAAAAATTCATCCAAATCTGGCCCTCAGAATCCCTCGGATGATCCCAATAGATTTATGGTTACTTTTCTTTTCATGGACATTATGTAGACGTGACAGCTTCCCGGATGTGCGTCTAACTTACTGAAATCATTATTGACACAACAGGTTCTCAAATGATCTCCATCAATAAGATTTATAAAAAATAGAGGAGGGTTTGTTCATGATCCCCTTTTGCTGATACGTTTATTTTACGTCAGAGAGAGAAGAGAGAGAGAGAGAGAGAGAGAGAGAGAGAGAGAGAGAGGAGAGAAGAGAGAGAGAGAGACAAATGGAAAGTAAATATGAAATAGAGTACTGAATTTTACTCGTCAGTAAAAAAATACTTCCAAATGCAGTTACTGGAACAAAAGACAATTGTCAAGTGTTTCAGCAAATACGTAAAGTGTTTTCAAGAAGAGAGTTTATTAAAGAAATTGTCATTCCAAATCTGTTATAAAACACAAGAAAATTTTCATTCTTAATTGAATGATATTCTTAATCACCCTTTCATTTCCTGAGTAATTGCTACAATGTATCATTACACTTTGACTCTCGTATCACGATAATGACTTCATCAAAAGACATTGCACCAAATTCGTTGAGATCTGAAGGAAATAAATTTCATTTCATTGCCTCAATCTTTTTGTAATTAACTGGATCATTGTACTTCCATTACAGCTGTTGTCGGCAGCTGAGTGAGACTTACTTTCGAATTATCCTCACCTATTATATTTTGGTTGATTTTATGTCGGTGTCGGTGTATGAATGAGTCATTGTGAAGAAACAGTGAATGAATGAAGTGAGGAAATTCTAAATTATCTGAATGAGTTCACTGTTCTGAAGATTAGCTTTCTTGTCTTAGTGATGATTCGCTTTAAATACCTTATAATTGGAGAGTGCTTATCATTTAAGACTCTCGAGAAAGCAGATTTCATACAGGAATAGCTTACACACAGAAAGAGAGAGAGAGAGAGAGAGAGAGAGAGAGAGAGAGAGAGAGAGAGAGAGAAGAGAGAGAGAGAGAGAGAGAGAGAGAGAGAGAGAGAGTGTGTGTTTCTAACTTAACAGTCACCAAGAACAATAAGCCTGGAACCTCTTTTTGCCAGAGTACAAAATTAAATAAATAATCAAATAAATAAATAAATAGAGTAAAGGCATCAGTAGGTTTATTGCATTAACCCAAAGACACTCGTTGATCCCAGTTGGTTAAAGAAAGAAAGAAAAAAACGGTCTACTGCCGAGCTGAACTTAATGCACAGACATAACATCACAAGTAGTATTTGTCGAAATTTGATGCATAATGAAAGTTTCCCACCAGAATTAAGGACTGTCTCAAAAATGTAGTTTTAATTAATTCAATACAATTAATAGTTGCATCTTGATTTTTGTAATAAAATTCCAAAAAACGTCTTGATTTTTTTAATAAAATACCAACAACGATTAACAAAATCTCCATTTCATTCTCGTGCTCTTCCTAACAAAATAAAAGAAAACAGAAAAATTAGGCCCATGATGAAGACTCATGTAAGCACTGAATACACAACTGGAATCGCCTACTTGATTCCTACAACAATTAGGAATTTGAAAGCAACATCTAAATTAAAATCTAATAAAAAAACACTTTTATTAAAAGAAACTTCCGACTTGGAGTAAAGAACATAGGTGAAAAGCTCTATTTTATTTCAAGAATGATGCCGACAGACCTTTAGGAATTCATACAATTCACTATTCTCTGAGAATAAAAAGGAAACGGGTGGTACACAGTAAAGCAATCCTGACTCTAATTTGGTTCTTAACAAGCGTTGAATATTTTATTATTATAAGATTGGGGAGATCAGTTTATGTCTCCATTTATTATACAGTGAATATGAAGTGATATATTGTTCTTGTTCTTGTGTAAGCATTGCATTGACATGAAACCAGGATTTTAGAGAGATTTAAGCATTGAAACTCTGATATAAAGCTTTTGGGAAATAAAGGATATTATTATTATTTTTTTCTTTCTTTCTTTTTTTTTCTTTTTTTTTTTTGCTCTATCACAGTCCTCCAATTCGACTGGGTGGTATTTATAGTATGGGGTTCCGGGTTGCATCCTGCCTCCTTAGGAGTCCATCACTTTTCCTACTATGTGCGCCGTTTCTAGGATCACACTCTTTTGCATGAGACCTGGAGCTACTTCAGTCTCTAGTTTTTCCAGATTCCTTTTCAGGGATCTTGGAATCGTACCTAGTGTTCCTATGATTATGGGTACAATTTCCAATGGCATATTTCATATTCTTCTTATTTCTATTTTCAGGTCTTCATACTTATCCATTTTTTCTTTCGCTCTTTCTCTCCAACTCTGGTGTCCCATGGTATTGCGACATCAATGAGTGATACTTTCTTCTTGATTTTTTCAATTAACGTCACGTCTGGTCTATTTGCACGTATCACCCTATTTGTTCTGATACCATAGTCCCAGAGGATCTTTGCCTGATCGTTTCCTATCACACCCTCAGGTTGGTGCTCGTACCACTTATTACTGCAAGGTAGCTGGTGTTTCTTGCACAGGCTCCAGTGGAGGGCTTTTGCTTGCTATGTGGTTTATGGTTTCATTTTTCGTATTGCACTTCTTACATATGGGAGAGATGTTATTTCCATCAATCGTTCTTCGAACATATGTGGTTCTTAGGGCATGATCTTGTGCCGCGGTTATCATTCCCTCAGTTTCCTTCTTGAGCTCTCCCCTCTGTAGCCGTTGCCATGTTTCACCGCTGGCTAGTTCTTTAGTCCCTCTCATGTATTGTCCGTGCATTGGTTTGTTGTGCCATTCCTCTGATTTGTTTGTCATTCTCCAGTCTCTGTATATTTCTGGTCATTCGTCTACTTTTATTAAGTCCTTCCCATGCACTCTTGAACCATTCGTCTTCACTAGTTTTCAGATATTGCCCCAGTGCTCTGATTTCGATGTTGACGCAGTCCTCTATGCTTAGTAGTCCTCTCCCTCCTTCCTTTCGTGTTATGTATAGTCTGTCCGTATTTGCTCTTGGGTATAGTGCTTTGTGTGTTGTCATATGTTTCCTAGTTTTCTGGTCTATGATGCAGAGCTCTGCCTTCGTCCATTCCACTATTCCTGCACTGTATCTGATTACTGACACTGCCCATGTGTTTATGGCTTTTATCATATTTCCGGGGCGTTGAGTTTTGACTTGAGCATCGCCTTGAGTCTATGCATATATTCTTTCCTGATCGTGTCCTTCATCTCTTGGTGTTTTATGTCCCCTCCTTCCATTATTCCTAGGTATTTGTATCCTGTCTCATCTGTGTTTGATGTTGCTCCCATCTGGTAGCTTTACCCTTTCAGTCCTTGTTACTTTGCCTTTTGTATGTTGACTAAGGCACATTTTTCTTCTTCTATTATTATTATTATTATTATTATTATTATTATTATTATTATTTTATTAAAAATAATGGCAGAATTCACAGAATTGATTTTGTACAATATTCTTTCAATTCTCCTTATGATTTTCCTTTCCTGGCACGCTGGTATTATAAAGCAGACTTGTCCAATGTTCATGTACCGTGCTGTAGGTCGTCAACGGAAATTTCGGGCGGGCTGGTGTTATCAAAAGCAAAACTGGTTATCAGGGACAGGCTGGGGTCGTCAACAGGTATACAGGTGGGTTTCGTAGGTCGGGAACAGGCCGTAGTCGTCAGGGGTCTATCCGGTATTTCTTGTTATTTCTTCTTTTCTGGTTTTCAAGGCGTCTACATGTTTCGGCCACCTCGTTTGGCCATCTTCGGGACGAGATCGCTGAGTGCAATGGTCTGTGTCAGATGTATTCACGCTATTTATTGCATTCGGTTGGCTTGAAGAAACAGGTACCTCACTTTTCATTGGGCAATACCTGTGACGTCACGAGCGATGTCATCAGGGGGCCCGTTGCTGGTTGGCTGTCCTCTTCGTGGGCGGAGCCTCATCCTTATTGGTGATGGTGGAGGTCCCCTCGAAGGGCGTGCTACCAGGTCGTCCTCAGGGCGAGAGCTTGAGCTGCGATCACCCTCAGGGTTACTAGGGACGTCCTCAGGATGAGAGCTAATGCTTCTATCATCCTCAGGATCCCTCTGGTGCGATGGTCGTGGTGGGGCTTTCCAAAGAACGATCTATTTTCGTTGCGATTTTTCCCGATGGCGATTCCAGCTGTTCACCAGATACATACATACATACATACATAAATACATACATACATACAGTCTTTAGTTAGATTATGAAATAAGCTGTATTTGACTGATTCAAAGATGGGGAGTGCACCATTTCATATAGTCTCTCAGTGGGTGTTGACATCTGCAATGATTTGTTTTATTGTTCCTTTTTTGTTCGTTATTCATATTTACATTCAATGAAAAAGTTGCAGTTTGTAATATGGCATAATGAAAGACTTACTGATTTCATAAATTGCTGACCTGCCTTCTGGTCTCAAGTCCTTCTGAAACTGCTTTAATAATGTCCTTCTGACAAAAGAAAGCTGATAATATCCATTCATTGCATACACCACGAATTTAGAGTTGAAAATCCCCAAGAGTTCTACCCGTTTGCTGTTCAAACGAACTCTACAACAATAATCATTCTGATACGATGCATAACTTATTGATGTAAAGCTTATATTTCCATCAAATTACTCTAATGAAAAAATTATTGGAATATTGTGCATTTGGTGCTGACAATCTGATTCATTTTGGTACAAAATTCAACTGGTTCTTGTGAAATGCAGGTTTTGTGTCGTCAATGAACTGGAAATGAAATACGGAGTTCGTCAGGAAGACATGTTGTCAATCATTTATTTTCGGAATTTATGTTGATATCTGGGTCACGATAGTCACAAAAAAATAAACACATCTTGGGAGGGAAATTCACGACGCGGCTTTTAGCTCGGACTCGAAATCAAACGAAAATACACCTGAAGAGGAACCTTTTAATCAGCAGTGCAAAATGCTACAGACCGATTTTAACTTAAAAGAAAAAAAAATAATAATAATAATAATAATAATAATAATAATAATATCCTGAAAATAGAAAGAAGAAGGATATGGGATATGTCAGTGGAAATTGCACCCATAATCAAAGGAACCCGGAAAAACTAGATGCCGAAGTAGCGCCAGGACTCATGCAGAAGAGTGTGCTCCTAGAAAACAGCATAGGTAGTGAGGAAAGTGATGGACATAAGGAGGCAGGATGCAACGCGGAATCCCACACTATAAAAACCACCCAAATAATAATAACAATAATTATAATAATAATAATAATGATAATATTCACCAATTAGAACTGCCTCAAATAAAAGCTGAATATGTAAAATCGATCAGATATCTGAGATGCATGAGAATATACTTCATACAAAGCCGCATGAGAGCAATCAGTATTGAAAAAATGAGATTTAACTTGCGCAAAAAAGAAAAACCTTATTGTTTATTCAACAGGATATAATAAATACCAACTTGTTTATATAGACAATTGTTAGTTATATATATTATTACAGATATATAAGCATGTATTTTGTGGGTTACATAAGACTGATAAAAACTGTTATGCTACCTAAGAAATCCAGGTTTTGACATTCCTACATTTTATGATTAAATGTAAGACAATGAAACCCGTACGTACGTGATTTTCTTCAAAATGATGTACATTTTTCTAAATACATCTTCGGGTTTATTTCATAAATCGTAAGTGACTACAAATGCTTCATGACAAAGATCTAAAAACACATTTAATAATAAAGTCGCTGTTTCGACCAGAATTAATTTCATTTGGTAACTATGGAGAACAAGTAGATAAGCCTGTCATGAATAAGTGGCCTTTTATTTGTGCAAATATATCTTAATGACACTGTGCCTTTAATTCCAATCAAGCTGAAAACAATTATCACTATCTCGGTATATTGCTGCAACAGTATAGCTAGAATATTGCAAATTCTCCCTGAGAGTCTTGGGCAGATAAGGAGACGGAATTATCAGGAGCGTTAATGTACGAATCAGTTATGCGTGGGTTGTGCATTATGTCAATTTATAAGCGAGTCCACATTACATAAGACGTGTCATATACATGTCGGAAACTTATCGCATACATATCACATACTAGTCGAAAACAAGACAAAAGACACTCAGTGGAAACCGAACTTTTGGCAAATGCTTGAAAATTGTATGACCCACTGGTTAGAACTGGCAAGAAGTTGTTGACTTGTATTCAACCTGTTCTTGGTTTGGACGCACCTTAAAAAATAACTCATGGGGGTGTTTGCCGCACCCATTTATTTATGTACATACCTTTAAAATGAAATACAGAAGTACAGGAGCACTGAATTTTGTCATTAGGTGTGTAATTCCCCATATAATAATCAAACTTGCTGGACAAACTGAGTGTTAAGAATACGTGACATACTCTGGGTTGGTTGCCATATGTCGCTGTTATGCTCAAGTCATTCATTCACAAAACCCAACACCGAATTGGTCAATAAGTCGATCACATTTCCAATGGCAATATTGAGGTTAAACCCTATTAATTAAAACGTCCAATAAAGTCGCATGCGTCATCCTTTAAATTTACGACGAGTTTTTATTTCAACAAAGAAAATATAGTCCCGGACAACAACACTATTACACCCATCAACAAGAAACTAGATCATCTCAAATTAATACGTAGTTACAAAAACACTACTTAGAATAAAATAGTTAGAGATAGAAAACAGGTAGAGGGTGGAACAGGTAAGAGTGGGTATATATATGGCAGTTTGTCTAGACTATGAAGAACGGTACCTACCACGGCGAGAGCGGCAAAGAGCGAAGCAAGCAACACATACAAATCACCAAGCACTGCAATCAGACGTCGGCAGTTGCCAAACACTGTTGGAAAAAAAAAAACTCCAAAATAGAGTGGGAAAATATGAATTTACAGGAGCACCAACAAACGGCCAGACGGATTGTAGAGAATGCCTTCACAACAAGCTCTAACAATGCCATGGCAGGCGACACTGGGAACGGATTCGAAGGAAACATATCAAGAAAAATCATATACTCCACAACAGAAGAGAGACGCACAAACACAAGAATCCACATGAAAATTAACACCCGGAACAACTTATGGCAAGCAGAGAACGGTCACAAGGTCACGAGGGCGAAGCCAAACAGGAGAAGCAGGGTAAATAAAGGTCAAGAAGAACCACACTCGTATAAATACAACTGGCCTAATTCTTCGGTCATTTCTTGGCTACTTGATAATGAGGACTGGGCGTCCTTGAAAGCTCGTAAATATTTTAATAAAGAACCCCACTAGATAACATCTAGTTTGATGGGGTCTTTCTAGTAGAAAAAAAATTACCTATATGTATATACATACATACATACACACACACACACACATATATATATATATATATATATATATATATATATATAATATATATATATATATATATATACATATACATATACACACAGACCACACACACACACACACACACACACACACACACACACACACACACACTATATATATATATATATATATATATATATATATATATATATATATATATATATATATATAGACGAATTTTTATCACAACACCGTAATTCATATACATGCATTAAGTTACAAATGTCCTCTAATATCGAATTCGCTCTATCTCGGAATTAATATATTTTCATATATGTTAACCGAAGGGAAATTTTTTAGTTAATAATAATTTCGTCCTCTGGTGAATTCGAACCAGCAGACAGGGGAAGAGATCAGGACTTTAGTGACGTTATCGACTGTTTGAAAATGTAACTCCCAGGTAAAGCGAACTGGATGTTAAAGGACTTCTGTAGCTTAATTAACGCAGATTATATATATATATATATATATATATATATATATATATATATATATATATATATGTGTGTGTTGTGTGTGTGTGTGTGTATGTATGTATGTGTGCGTTGTGTGTGTATGTAGTAATATATATAAATAAAAGAATTACGATAACAAACCAGTAGTCCTCTTTAGAAAACCACCTAAAACATCGGTTCTGAAAACAAGCGTTTAAAATCGTTTTACTTTTAACAAATAATTTTCGCATGAAATAGATAAAAAATCTATTAAATATAAATGTACACTCAATTGCTCATTACATCAAACATGGTGTGAATTCAATGGAAAACAAACAAGAAAAGAAGGAAAAATCAATTTCGATGGAATTGCAACCTCGTTTAATGAGCAAGAAACAACACGAAGCAAAAACAGCCGTTTGCAGTAGCGTCTCTCTCTCTCTCTCTCTCTCTCTCTCTCTCTCTCTCTCTCTCTCTCTCTCTCTCTCTCTCAGCATCAAAATGCAGGACATCTCATCAAATCACAGAAGTGGAAAAATTTAATCTGCATTACTAAGATGCATTCTTTCAAATTATATCATAAAAGGAATTGAAGGTAAAAAGAAATTCCTTTAATTAAGCCTTTAAAACTCCATTGATTTCAAACTCCTCATTGCTCTCTCAACGCCTATGACTCCCTCAGGTTCTGAAGGAGGCACTGAAGGAGCACCATCAGGCAGACAGACTTACGGCTCTGGGTTTAGTAACTAGGTGTGGGTGGAGGCCACAACCCCATTCTAGAACAGGGCTTCCGTGTTCCCCTGGGAAGCACCAGAAGGGAGCCTTAAATAATGACCTTAATTGGTTTTATATTGACGAAGACATCTAACACAGCTCCCGTTTCATGATCTTCCTCGAAGACTCAGGATTTGGATCTGTTCTCCAGCCATTCCTTCGCTTCTCAGAAACCGAAGATGAAATCGGAGCCAACTCCAAATTGCTCTCTTCGATCTTACAGTCAAAGGGAAATTATTCCTATAATAAGTTTAGGTAAAGACTATTTCAACCAATAAAAGAGTGTTTTTTTATAGAACAACCCGCAAAGCTTAATAGAAAGAATAAACATAAAAACGAAAAAAAACTTTCCTCCGAGTGTGAAGAAACTTATCAGAGATATATTCTCCAAACGACAATGTTTTCTGTAGACTAATAAAAAAAATGAGAAAATAAAAATCTATAATTTCAACCAATTCTCGACTATTTGCAAATCCCGAATAATAAACAAATTCGCCAAGTAAGTTTTTTCTTCAGATTCTCTCCAAGAAAACGTACCCTTCTGTACAGAGAAGGTTTGACAAAAAAAGTGTCTCTAACCAGAGTAGAAGTTTTGAAAATCTGGGAGATGCGACAATCTGTGACACTCCCTTGTCGCTTTCCTAAATGCAATTTCTTTCAAAGTGCAAACGTCCTAGTTGGAGACTCAAGTAGCTAAGATCGAGAGAGAGAGAAGAGAGCAGAGAGAGAGAAGCAGAGAAGAATCGTCGAGCGAGAGAGAGGTAGAGACTACACATGGCTGTGTAAGAATTTCCAGCAGAGTGGAATTACGAGCACAACAGAAACAAGGGAATATGATATTTAATGGTTGTTGGTGCTTAACAACTGTGTGTGCGTTTGCGCGCGCGTGTGTATGAGAGAGGAGAGAGAGAGAGAGAGAGAGAGAGAGAGAGAGAGAGAGAGAGAGAGAGAGAGAGAGAGAGAGAGAATACCTACTTAACGGGATATTATATTGGTCCATTTAGAATTATGTCAGCTATGTCAGAGGACTTTCTACTCTTCAGGTACTCTTCAGTAGTCATCTTGCTTGGTGAGACGTTCCTGCGCGAAGTCAGATTAATCAACAGATATCACAAGTTTAACATACGTCTAGAATTTGAGAAATATCTAGAAGTGTTCGTGAACTATCGGTGATAAGATTAGTGTGAAAATAGTAGGATAAAGCATCTTCTAAGTTAGTTTATCAAGTGAAATACTGTAAATCAGAACAAGATGGCAGTAAGTTCCAACTGCGGAAAAAAATGGCGAGATTTAGCTTGCTTGGCAGATTCGCAATACGATGAGGTAGCAGGAAGGGAACTGGCATTTCTGATCTTATGAAATCAGCAACAGTCCTGTCCTAACCAAAAAGATACAAAAAGCATTCATAGATATATTAGAAGGATACAATCCTTCAAACTGGAACAAATCAACTGAAAACATCTTGAAAATAATTGAAGAAGTTCCAAATAAAATCCAAGTGGTCAAGAGACTCATAAAGAAAATATACATCAACCAACATCCGACCAAGAAAAATGAATAAAGTGAACCTTGTGAATATCCTAATTGATGCATTAGGAAAAAGAATGCCAAAAGCATGTAAACTGTGTAAGGTGTGGTATAGCATAGTTAATCCACAAAACCTAATCAGAAAATGTGCTGCATGCAACATTCCGACCCATCCACAGTGTGCTGAGGTAATGCAAGATATGAGAAAAGACACAAGAATTTTTTGCTCAACATGTCTACCATAGATAGACAATGTTATTAAATCAAGATTGAATGTACAAATAGTTGAGGATGAAGAAGAAGAGGAAGAGGAAGAAGAAGAAGAAGAAGAAGAGGAAAACGTAAGAGAAGTAAACAAAACTGAAATGACAGAAAAAAGATAAGGAAAACAAAGAACAAGATAAAAGTATGGATGCAGAGATACTCAATGATACTACATATGAGGCTATAAAGCAGCATACCTACGAAGAAATAAATTACGATATGACAACACAAAAGAAAATGCCGAAGAGGCTCTACCCAGATCTACACAATGACGGGAAAGAGGAAAAAATATACAAAAAAGACAAAGTCTGCAACCTTTTGAAAAGAGGGAATTGCAGATTTGGAGAAAAATGTTACTACAAACATCCTAAGGTATGTCACAACTATGAAATATATGGTAAGTGTGCATACCTAGATGGCTATGAGGATGATTGCAGAGATCTACATCCAAAAATATGCAAAAACCTAAAAGAAGGAAAAGGATGTAAGTTCGACAAAAAATTTAAATATATGCACCCTGTAGCCATGAAAAATAATCAAATAAATAACCAATCAAGTAATAAAATCCAAAATAAGAAAGAAACAAATAAAGAGAGGAATGAAGAATATCAGGTAAAAGAAAAAAGCAAGCCATCAACGAGATATGCAGAGGTGTCAGCAAAAAATTTCAATGCATCAGCTCCAAGATTCTACTCAAGAGATAATAACTGTTTTTATTATGCAAGAGGATATTGCAGATATGGAGAAAATTGCAGATTCAGACACAAAATGAATAATTATGATGAAGGAAGAACAAATATTATGGAAAAGTTGGATTTTTTAATGTCAGAATTTCTGGAAATGAAAAAAGAACAATCATACCAGAACAGGAAAGAGACATGGGAAAATCCTTATTATTACCAATATTAAATGAAGGAGAAAAACACGCAAACCATCATAGTGATGAATGCACAGGGTTTAGTTACGAGTAACTCAAAAAGAAAAATAGAGTACTTAGAAGAACTAACCCAAATTGAAAAGAAAATAGATATAATGAATATAAGTGAAACCTGGTACTCCCAAGAGACTGGGAATGATGATCAAATAAAAGGGTTCCAAACTTATAGATCAGATAGAAAAAAATAGGAATCAAGGGGGAACCGCAATATATGGGAAAGACAAAAAACAAGGAAAAATATATGAGAAATATAGTAACTCAGAATGTGAACTAATAGCGGTAGAATTTGAATCTGAAAAATTGATGAACATAGTAATATATGTAATAATTACATTATTATATAATTTACAAGATCTGTAAATATAAACCAATGACCTGGGGTCATGGCATTAGGAGGGTTCTACGTGACCAAAGCAGACCTAGATTACGCTATGCGCTGTCTGCAGTAGCCTGATCTAGCTCAAAGCTTTGTCAACATTTTTATGTTATGATAACTTTGCACAACAACTTTCCATGGGAAGCGGTTGACCACCTGTTAACCTACGCCGGAACTTGTAACTTCCGAGCCGCGGACTACGTATGTGTTTTTTATATGAATTGCCTTAGATAGCTAATGTTCCGCTATCGACGTCGATGCTTTAGAATGGCAGTTCCACGCCAACGATCAAACATATCGGTCGTCCGACCGAGCTGCATCTCCTAGTATGGAGTTACAGAATAAAGTTGTTATCTTGTCAACTTGCCTGTTTGAATCATCTCCTCTAGTCCAGAAAGAACCTCTATACTAAGATATCCAAGGGAGATGAGAGGAACCAAAAAATACTTACGAATGACAGTCGTAAGGAGAACACAAAAAGTCTATCGTCAAGCGATAAGACATTAGAAGTGGTGGCAGCGTATAAACGAAGAACATAATTAACAAGACCCATATCAGCCGACCGAAGGTCTACAAGAACTAACTTCCACCTTCAACATCAAACTAAACAGAGGAAACGGGATCTTCAATCAACGCAACAGTTTATGAAGACGCAACTATGTCCTTCATCGAGAGGAATACAAGCATTTAACACTGACGTTTGAGCAACTGTTGTCACTTATCTTCGAGAATCTACACCGGACGAGGGCAGCATCGAACATCAACGGAAAGAAGAAAACAAACACAGGGAACATCACCCGATCTAGCAAGGACGGAGGCTGTGACGTCATCAATCTTGGACTTCCCCGCGCATCGTGCACCGAGAGAAGGCCGTGACGTCATCACGACTTCCGACGCGAGACGTGGACAGGAACTGAGACGTCATCCCATGTCAACAATCCTTCGCAATATAATCTGGAGCTAAGTACCATTTTTATCTATTCAGGTCTTTTCCTCAGTGAAGTGTTGTTCATCAAGAGTCGATCGTCCAGTATTCTGGGGGTGAGTTGTTCGCCATATTAATCTTCCTTCATTACAGAACCAATCTTCAACTACGAGGTTCTCGCCCGCAGATTAATTTTTTTTCTTTTCTCGTTGTCATTAACCGTTTCTTGCAGGAATTCTCCGTATAATATTTGATCATATTATCTGTATTTTTGTATTCTTTTGGGGGTTTATTTTCCTATTATTATTATAACACACTTATACAGTACATTGCTTATGCGTTTACGTAGTGGTCGAGTGTACTCTTATAGATATTTTGATAGGATTGCAAGGAATAGAAGTGATAAGAAAAAAGTGAAAGCCGAAATGGCAACTACTCCGGCTGGCAAACCCCAACGTGGTGACTCTCGTTAGCGCGAGGTCAGCGATTGTCCCTTTTCAAGGTCGGGTCAATGGGTTCCTGCCTCAAAATGTTGAGGCATGGATCTCATCTGTAGACGCTCATTTAAATGCAAAAAGCATCACAGACCCAGCAGTACAATTACAGGAGGCCAAGAGCTTCATTGACTTTGCGAAAGGAGACGCAAGTGGCGTATCTAAGGGGGGTTTCTTTCCAAGAGGCGCTTACATGGGACGAGTTCAAAATTAGATTACGTGCCGTGTATGGGGGTGAAGAGGCTTTAGATGTAGTATTGGCATTGAGAAATATCCTTAACCAAGCCTCCATGACTCAGCTCAATGTTGTCGAGCGGGCGGTGCTAATTGCTGACCGGCTAAATGAATATCAGGATAGTTTAAGTAACTCCGGGTGGGTTGCGGGTGCTAAAATCAAAGTGAAAGATTTTATCCGTTTGATCTACCTTACGTCTATCACTGCAATGTTGCCTGAAGCGTTAGTACGGTGTTTTGATAAAAAATTGCAGCCCGACAGTACGGAATTAGATGTGTATAAACAAATCAAAAAACACATATGTCTAAATGTACCGACCTAGATCCTTCGCTCATTCAAGTTTTTGCAAAAAATGAGAACAAGCCACAACAAGTAAATGTGGTACATAATAATAATCAAGTTGCAGGGATGGTTTGTTATAACTGTAAACGACCAGGTCACATGATTTCAGACTGTCGGACGCGTTTTTTTGTTCAATACACAATAGTTCAACTCATTCATATAACCGTTGCTACTCGAGGAATCAACAGCAGAATGCTACGCAACCCAGCAACCAGTTGCCAGTGCAAATAAAAAGAAGGGTCCTCAGTACTATAAGAAGAAACAACCAAACGGAAATTCTGCACAACAGCAGAAACAAACAAATCGTGCTTCAGGTACCTCTGTTCCTGGGCCGTCTAGCCAGAAACTCGCAAGGGCAAGCGAATTTTCAGGGTGTGATAAACAAAACAAATACCACGTTAGTTCACTCCAAGGGGGGAGAGGGCGATGTTGGTCATCAATATCAACATCTTTTGTATCAAATAATCAGTTTAATCATTTATCAGATCATTGTGAGAACAATTGATTTTGCCTATGAAACACACGGCCGAATCAAAAAGAATCTGTGCAGGTTCCCGTAGATTTGCAACAATTCATGCAATTATTAGTCAAAACGAGTTGCGACCAACTTACATGCAGTAAATTTGGACCATAAGTCATTCACTTTGTTCTTTGATTCTGGTAGTCCACGTAATATAATGGATTTAAGGACTCATCATTTACTCTTTTCAAATTTCCCTATAGAAAAGTCCGGAATAAGGCTCTCAGGCATTGGGAATAATGAATTAAATGTTGTGCGTAACTCATGTACAGTACAAGGTCGGTAAGCGCACGCTTGCTGATACTTTGTCGTTGTACAAAACATTAATATGTATCCCGCAGTAATTATCGGATACCCGTCTATGGGCACTCAAAATATTATTTTTAGCACCTGCAAACACGGCGTGTATATCAAAGGGAAATTCTATAGGTCTTCTAATACCCTAAAATCAGTTTTAGATAATAAAGAGACAGACAGAGTTGTCACTTACATTGCGGAACCAATCACCTGTCTCATGAACCAAGAAAATAATACAGGCAACCCAAACAGAACTCTCGCTCACCCGTAATATCAGCTTGCACGCAAACTCTCGAGCCTAACGTAACTTCAAATATATTAGTGCGTGTAAAGAGAACCTTGCCAGGATCTGAAACATTAATCCTTTCCGAAACTCTGAAAACACTACGGATTATCCGTCACACAAGCCGTTTATACAGTCGGCTCACAACAACAATGTAACATCGAAGTCTGTAATCATTTGAATACCACTTTAGTAATCCACAAAAATCAACATATCTTGGATGCCGAAGTTTATAAACATCGCATTCTTACCGTAGCTGAGATAAATCACGCTCAATCAGTCGCGGATGAACCCCTTTTGCAATCTATAAAGAACAAAATCAATCAGGACATTCAAGAAGAAGGAATTCAGCAGAAATTTTGAATCTGTTAACTAAATATCATGATGTTTTTTCCACTACGGATGGAACCTTAGGAAAAACGGATGTCATCGAGCATCAAATCAGGCTCAAGGACAAACAGAAAGTAATCTATGTACCTTCGTACCGACTTCCTATGAAATTTCAGAATGAGATAACAGAGGAAGTAGGTAAAATGTTAAAGGAAGGAGTCATTAGGAAATCAAACAGCCCTTATAATTTTCCGTTAATAGTAGTACCGAAAAAAGATCGAACTTGGCGGATATGCGTAGATTTTCGTCGTTTAAATGAAGAAACAATCCCTGACAGATTCCCAGTACCATGTACCGATGATATCCTATCTTTACTAGGCCAGAATAAATATTTCACAAGCCTAGACTTACTAAAAGGATTTCATCAGATTCCCGATGGAACAAGAGAGTATCCCATACACTGCCTTCAGCACAGCCAGGGGACATTATGAATTTTTGCGTATGCCTTTGGTTTACGTTGTGCTCCTATAACTTTTACTCGTATGATAAACGTCGTGTTTGGAGACTTGTTGGGAGATATCCTACATGCCTACATGGATGACGTTAGTAATCTTTTGTTTTCCAACACAATTTGGAAGAACATTTACGTAAATTGGAGTTAGTGTTACAAAGGTTAAGGCAGCATAATTTAAGGGTAAAGATAAGTAATGTGTTAATTTTTTTTTTTTTTTTTTTTTTTTTTTTTTTTAAAACAAGAACTAGTCTATCTAGGTTTCACGGTTTCTAGTGAAGGTCTAAGTCGTCCACGATAAGGTGTCGGCTATCCGTAACTTTCCGATACCTACTAACGTCAAGGGAATACAGCAATTTTTAGGATGCAGCGGTTACTATCGCCGCTTCATCCGCAAACTACTCAATCATAGCCGCTCCCCTAACCGATCTTATAAAAAAGGGCGTAGATTTTCGTATGGTCTGAAAGTCATCAACAGGCGTTCGATAAATTGAAAGATGAACTGTGTAGTTCCCCTATCTTGAAATTTCCTGACTTCGGTAAGGAATTTTTCATAGCAACAGACGCCTCAGACCTAGGAGTAGGTGGGGTATTGCTTCAACAATATGATAAACAGTTTTTCCCTATAGCTTTTTATTCACGTAAACTGAGACCTTCCGAAAGTAAATATGCAGTAATAGACAAGGAAGGGCTCGCTATTGTTAATTCACTCGTGCATTTTAAATTCATAATATACGGTTACCCCGTCAAGGTTCTCACTGATCATAAGCCCCTAACCGACTTCTTTAAAGGCTTTAGTCACAGCCCCAAGCGAACTCGGTGGCACATGATCATTCAGGACTTTGGCGCGAGGATCGGGTATTTACCTGGGAAAGCAAATATCATTGCTGACGCATTATCACACCGCAAACCCCTCTTCATCTTGTACCGAGCCATTAGCTGAATTAATAGATATCTCAACCTCCATGCCATTGTTAAAAACTATATCTGAACAGGAAGATCTGGGCTGGAGTGCTGAAACTATTACAGACGGAACAAAGAAAGATCCGCAAATAGAAAAAATCATCATTGCGTTAAACGGAAATCCGAAGGAAAAAGAATACCTAAAGTATCAGCAGCAGAATTATATCCTACAGGACAATATCCTGTGTAGATCCGTGACGAGGAAAACCCGCAACACACCGCAGTTGAATAACAACCAGGTGGTGGTGCCTATCTCACTCATACCCACTGTCTTAAAGTGGTTGCATGAAAATCCACTGCACGGACACCCGGGTTATACCTTGATGTCACAGAAAGCCAAATCCTTATTTTATTGGCATACGATGCTTACAGATATAAAAAAAGCACATAGCAAATTGTCGCACTTGTCAAGAATACAAAGGGCACACGAAGACACTGTCAGCCTAGGGGCTTACCCGTGCCAAATCAACCCTTTGAAAGAGTACATTTAGATTTATTAACAGGATTTTACGAGTCAGACAGAGGAAATAAGCACCTCCTAGTAATTATAGACGCTTTGACCTCGATATACAGAACTTATAGCGCTTAAAACAAAAACCGCGGTCGAGTGCGCTAGGAAGTTTTACGAGTGCTACATTTGTAAACATGGAATTCCACACATCATTATCTCAGACTCGGGCGGGGAGATTCAATAATCATTTCCTTAACTCCTTGTGCGAATTCCTTTGTATAAAGAAAATCAATACCATGATCTATCACCCAGAGTCTAATGGGCTAGTGGAAAGGGCAAATCGTAAGGTTTTAAACATTTTAAGGGTCACCCTAGGGGGGGCAGATCCCAACTGGGACATTGCCATACCTGCGGTACTAAGTACACTTAATCACTCGTATCATGTGTCTGATTAAAATGACACCGCACGAGGCACTGTACGGTATCCCGGCCCGCCCAACGCCTTTCCACATCTTAAAGCCTACAACTAATTTATCAAATCCTCTAAAGGATGTTATGGAATGCAAGCATAAGTCGATATAATATAATTCGTAAGAATTTAGAAGAAGCACAGATCATAATGAAAAAAACAAAAATCAATGATAAAATAGCTAAGCCAACTAGAACATATGCCGTGGGCGATCAGGTATACATACAAGTATACGTGCGTAAAGGTTTAAATTATAAACTGACACCTAAGTTTGAAGGCCCGTTTAACATTTTAGAAAATTTAACGGCCAATAGAGTTAGGGTTCAAAATGTATCCAAACCCACTGATGTGAGAATAGTCCCATTGGCACATATCAGAATCTAAAGAAGGGTAGATGGAGTGAGGGAAAAAATGGTTGTATTTATGAAACTTGTATAATAATTTATATATATATATCTATTAATCATATTGTATGTAAACCTATTCTTTTACGCGAGTTATTACATCTGTTTTACTCATTGCAGGTTTTCAAAAATGAATCTGTTATTGTTAGAGTGATATCGCTGTATTCAGACATCTTTGTTGTATGGAAAGAGCGCTAGGACGAAAGACATAGAATTTAAATCATGGCTCGATTATCGAGAGAATCGATGATGTATTCATCGTGTCGAGTAATATTGTTATCGAGGTAGATATGCATGCTATTTTTCTTACCTGAAGATGACGTCTTAACTTAAAGAATGACCTGATGAGGGTTGGTATTTCCCTTAAGGAAATGCATGAACGTAATTTTCATGCTAACTCAGAGATTTCACTAGCTCAAACACTAAGCGTCGCGGAAATGTTGTCTTATGACATACAAATAAAACCGCCGAGGCAGAAGAACTCGCTCGTGACCTGCTGATGTGTCTGTGCGGCACAATACTCTTGAACGCCGCAACCCGCTTATTTCTAGCTGGGAACTAAAACATCTTAGGATCAGTTGCGAATCTAGGCTTAGGAATCTCAAATCGCCTCAAGATAAATAATCAAAATAAGAAGAATGAGTTTTTGCAACACAAAACAGGAACTGGCCTTATCAGAACTTCGCAGCCAGTTATCTTCGATCAATCAAATAATGAATATCGTTAATGAACATTCAAATAATATCGATCAGGTCATGGAAGTTCAACATTTGCTGGCTACTTTAGCTTACTATAGTTCGAAAATAGATCATATCCGTGTGAAAATATCACATTTTATTGAAAAGTCAAAAGATTACGTAGAAGCAATTACGTTAGCAACAAAGGGTGTGTTATCTCCTCACCTCATGCCTATTAAAGATCTGACGTTAACTTTAGAAAACGGACGGGAGAAGCTAGGTTATATTCCTTTATTAGATGCCCATAAAGTAGAATTCTATTATAGCCTAATATCAGTCAGCGTTGAAAATTATAGAATTATGATCACAATTCCTTTTGATTCTTCCGATGCTTGGCAATCATACAAAATAGCACCGTTTCCTACTTTTATGACGAATAACTCAAATCCAGTAATATCCAATTTAACGGGGCATGTACTGATTTCTTCTGATAAGAAATCATTTACAGTCATTAAAGACTTAGATAAAACTCACTCATTGTTCAGAAGCCATGAATAATAAAATTTGTACAGCTGACTCTTTTGAATTCTATCCTATATCAACGGATTCATGTGAGTTAGACATAGTGCTAAACGGCTCTCTCTCTCATACAAGCGAAGGTTGTCTGGGGAAACTTTATCCCTTTTACGGTAATAAATTCAATTACAGGATGAATAATGGTTCTTGGATCCGTTATGATAAGGCCGGATTCGACGTCATGTGTCCGGACAATACCACCGCCCATGCCCCTATCTTCGTAGCAGCCGATGGTTGTACGGGGACATCTACAAACTATACCGTCAGAGGGGTCAACACGATAATACGTGAGAAGGCGTATTTCGCGAACTACACGTGGGCTACCACAATCATCCCATCACTACCTCTCCCATACAACGCGCGAGTAGCTCATCGTCTGATGCAACTGGCTGAGATGACCCACGCGTCATCGACTTATGCAGGTGGAGAACATCTTCGCTACTACATTCTGCTAGCCGTGTTCAGCGTGACGGCCATATTGGTTATCGCCGTCAACATCTTTGCTTGGCGTAGGCTAAGGCGTAAACAGAAGGATCTCCAAGGGAACGTACTGGCCCGTCTGGATGACGTACCCGTTAAACTCAAGTCGTTTGCGTTTAGGGCCGCCTGAACCTGGCCACTTCAGTTCGTGCCTAGGGAATTGTCTGGAATTGTGTTGTGTGTGAAAAGCGGTCCGTATGCTGGCAAACATGTAGGACAAGAAAGACTCACGCCTTTGCATTTGAACAGTTAAAGTATCTCCAGGGCGCCTAATAAATCATTATAGCCCAATATTATACATTAATATATTCCTAAAGGTATTTTTCGGGCACCTAATAAAATATCAGCCCTATATATTGCTTTTCTGCAGATTTCCATAGTTATACTATTATACCATTGTACAATTATATTTATCTATTACAAAGAGTGTCAAGTACTCTTTAACAATTATCCATGATCATGCTATAATCATTATTTAGTAACCATTATTCTTAATCAGGTTACCTGTTATCATATTAATCATGTATACATGTTTTGATTTTTACCTTTTTATTATTTTTGGGTACATAATCATTATTATTACCAAACATGGATCTATATTTTCCATGCATTTATCTTTGTTTATGAATATGTCAACAAGGGTATGTAACAGAACCTTTTTATGCATTTAATCACTTATTATGTTATACCTAGACGTATGTTACGTGCACGCTCCTATGAACAATGTTTAAAGTAATTTTTTTTTGTTATTCAAGGCTTGAATAGGTAGCAGTCCGAGCCTAATGTAATAATTACATTATTATATAATTTACAAGATCTGTAAATATAAACCAATGACCTGGGGTCATGGCATTAGGAGGGTTCTATGTGACCAAAGCAGACCTAGATTACGCTATGCGCTGTCTGCAGTAGCCTGATCTAGCTCAAAGCTTTGTCAACATTTTTATGTTATGATAACTTTGCACAACAACTTCCATGGGAAGCGGTTGACCTGTTAACCTACGCCGGAAACTTGTAACTTCCGAGCCGCGGACTACGTAGTGTTTTATATGAATTGCTTAGATAGCTAATGTTCCGCTATCGACGCGATGCTTTAGAATGGCAGTTCCACGCCAACAATCAAACATATCGGTCGTCCGACCGAGCTGCATCTCCTAGTATGGAGGGTTACAGAATAAAGTTTTTATTATCTTGTCAACTTGCCTGTTTGAATCATCTCCTCTAGTCCAGAAAGAACCTCTATACTAAGATATCCAAGGGAGATGAGAGGAACCAAAAAATACTTACGAATGACAGTCGTAAGGAGAACACAAAAAGTCTATCGTCAAGCGATAAGACATTAGATATAGACCTCCTAATACTAAAGAGTTTGACTTAATAATAGAAAAATTGGATGATATATGTAGAAATCACAAGGACTGGACTATTCTCCTATCTGGAGACTTCAACCTTCCTTGCGTAGACTGGAAAGAACGAATAGGAGAATGTGGATGTACTTATACATATAAAAAAGAGAGTAATAGTAGTGCAGAAGATAAGAGGCAATTCGAAAAGCTATTAGATATGCTACTAGAATACAACATTCAACAAATAAATCACCTGCCAACAAGAAAGGAAAATACTTTAGACCTAGTATTTGTGAACGAGATGAATTACGTTAAAGAAATAATAGTTTATAATGCGAGTATTTCAGACCATAATGTCATAGATTAACCAGTCCATTCCAAAGCAAGTGAAAACAGAGATAAGCAAGAAATGGAAAAGTGGGAAGGATATGGAAAATACAACTTCTACAGTAAAAATATGAAAATGCGGTCAGAAATAAATGAAGAATTAAACAAAGATTGGGATAACATTTTCGTAAGTGATGACATAAAGGTAAATACGGAGATATCATATAAAATATTAGAGAAAATAGTGGATAAATATATACCGAAGAAGAAAAGTAAACATCAGTCATGCATACCAAGAGACAGAAGGATCTTGTTCCAGAAAATCAGAAAGTGGAAAAAAGGTCTTGCAAAAGAAAAAAATGCATGGAAAGTTATAGAACTAAAAAGTAAGATAGAAAATGCAGAATAAAAGATTACACAATCAAAAGAAAATGAAAAACGGGACTTGGAAGAAAAAACCCTATTAAATATCAAGCAAAATCCTAAACTATTATACTCATATGCGAAGAAGATGAATAAAAGAAGAATAGAAATAAGCCCTCTAAGAATTGAAGGGAGATTAACGAATAAAAAAAGGAAATTTGCAACATATTGGCAGAACGATATAGAGAGAATTCACCCCTAGAATAGATAATGAGATAATGATATGATTATAGAAGTAAGACGAAATATGAATATTTAGCTGACATAGGTATTAATGAAGCTGATATTGTGCAGGCTATTAATGAAATTAAAAATGGAGCTGCTGCAGGGCCTGATGGAGTGCCTGCTATTTTGTTTTAAAGAAAGTAGTTCATTCTATCGCAAAGCCACTTGCAATATTATTAAGACAAAGTGTAGATACAGGCAAGATTTATGATGAGCACAAATTTAGGCATATATTACCCCTACTTTCAAAAGTGGATCAAGACTAGAGGCAAGTAATTATAGGCCTGTGAGTCTAACATCACATAATATGAAAGTGTATGAAAGGGTAATGAAGATATGAGAAACATTAATAAAAAATAATTTGTTTAATAAAGGACAACATGGTTTCGTATCCGGAAAAAGTACACAAACCCAACTCTTAGTCCACCGTGAGAACATATTCAAAAATATGAAAAGCGGAAATGAAACAGATGTGGTTTATTTAGACTTTGCAAAAGCTTTTGACAAAGGAGACCATAATATATTAGCGAAGAAAATTAGAAAACACAATATCGTGGATAAAGTAGGAAGATGGTTGAAAAGAATTTTTTACACAACAGAAAACAGATAGTTATTGCAAACGACGAGAAATCGGATGAAGCCAAGGTAATATCCAGTGTGCCGCAAGGTACGGTGTTAGCTGCAATACTGTTTGTTATTATGATTGAAGACATAGACAATAATGTTAAGGATTCGGTAGTGAGTAGTTTCGCAGATGACACAAGAATAAGTAGAGAAATTACTTGTGATGAAGATAGGAACGCTCTACAAAGAGACCTTAACAAAGTATATGATTGGGCAGAGGTAAATAGGATGGTATTTAATTCTGATAAATTTGAATCAATAAATTATGGAGACAGAGAAAGAAAGCTATATGCATATAGGGGACTAATAATGAGACAATCACAAATAAGGAAGCAGTTAAAGACCTTGGTGTGATGATGAATAGGAACATGTTATGCAATGATCAAATAGCATTCTGTTGGCAAAATGTAAAGCAAAAATGGGAATGTTGTTACGCCACTTCAAAACAAGAAAAGCTGAACACATGATTATGCTTTATAAAACATATGTTCGTAGTCCACTTGAATATTGCAATATGATATGGTACCCACACAATCAAATGGATATTGCACAAATAGAGAGTGTACAAAGGTCCTTTACAGCTAGAATAGAAGAAGTTAAAGACCTTGACTACTGGGAAAGACTACAATCCTTAAAATTATATAGTCTAGAAAGGAGAAGAGAACGCTACATGATAATTCAGGCATGGAAACAGATAGAAGGAATAGCAGAAAATATCATGGAACTAAAAATATCAGAAAGAGCAAGCAGAGGTAGATTAATAGTGCCCAAAACTATACCAGGAAAAATAAGGAAAGCACACAGGACATTAATCCACTACGCACCAGCATCGATAATGCAGCGTCTATTCAATGCGTTGCCAGCTCATCTGAGGAATATATCAGGAGTGAGCGTAGATGTGTTTAAGAATAAGCTCGACAAATATCTAAACTGCATCCCAGACCGATCCAAGATTTGGAAGATGCAAAAATATACCGGAAGATGTACTAGCAACTCTCTGGTAGACATTAGAGGTGCCTCACACTGAGGGACCTGGGCCAACCCGAACAAGATGTAAGGTCTGTAAGGTCTGTAAGGTAAGGTCAGGTTAAACAAGTGAAGGCCGTAAGATTCCACGGATTTGTGTCTGCCCTTAAATTAAACTATTCCTTAATGTTTACGCTTTATTAATTACGGATTTCTTTCATCCTTCCAAAATTACACACAGGCAGTCATTCACACTAGTAAGTTACAAACACGTATGAGTCACTCTAACCTGAAAGCATTTTTTCTATCCATCTTTATTTATAGGGCATAACATATGCTTATCTCTCTCTCCTCTCTCTCTCTCTCTCTCTGTCTCTCTCTCTCTTTATATAATATTATATATATATATATATATATATATATATATATATTATATATATATATATATATATATATATACAGATATATATACAGGAACAAAATACTTTGAGAGACAACATCGTGGCGGCTAAACACTGAATGAAAACGTGTATTTGAGGTGTGTGAGTCATATCCATCAGACGCATTTTTATTGGTTTGGTGTATTTAATCACTGTCCTTCGGTAATGACGTGGGACAACTTGATGCTGGAATGGTTGGACTTAAAATTCCCGTAATGAGGTTAGGGCGTCTTAACGGCACCTCACTGTGGCCATCTTAAAAACTATGGGAGCTCCGTGTCACTATTCACATCGACTGGGCATTTAGCTTACAAAAAGTTTGTTCCACAGGAATAATTGGCGGATGGCAAATCAATGTATTTTGGTTGGGCAAGTGACTTTACGGGTAGATTTCGGGACAATGAACAACTTTTTTTCCATGCAATTGGCCATTTGGAGTTATGTTTTAGGAGCTGTAGGCACATACCGCGGATATAATAACTGCCCATGGAGCACGTAGGGATAGATGTAAGAAATATTTCGAAACAGAAGAATGTAAGAAGGGAACATCTTTAGTATTGTAAAAATCAAGTAAAATGATGTCCCGAACACAAGTTGAATTAAATATTCTATTATGGTCTCCAAACACTTAAGAATCGTTTCTGCTCTCTCTCTCTCTCTCTCTCTCTCTCTCTCTCTCTCTCTCTCTCTCTCTCTCTCTCTATAAAGATAGTTTAATTAAATACTTCTACATAATGACGAAAACAACCGTATTTTGTTTCTAATATTTTCCCCGAATTAATATATGAGAATTAAAATACTAATTTCCTTTCCCTAAGTTACTTGTAACAATTCTTTCCTCTTGTATGCGCAAGCAAACGCTTTTACCGTCGCTTACGAATAAAAAGAAGCATGAAAACAAAGTGATAAATCGAACGCAACTCCCAAGGCAGCGCGTTTCATTGGCAAGACTTTCCCCCATTCCAGAATGAGAATGACTTGACAAATGGAGGGACACTTCTCTCTTGCCTGTTTTCAGTTCTCCCTAATATCCTCCTATTACTCTCACCAATGGCTTCTTAAACATCAGGCTAATGGGGCCTCGGGAATATAATCCTGATACTTGAACTGGCTACAGTTTTTCTATTATGTGCTACAATAAGCAGCCTTTGCTTCTTGATGAAAAACTAAACAGTGAAAGTTTATTGACTCAATTGGCCTAATCTAGTCTTACTTGAAATGCAGTGGTTGATTTCTAAAGAATATTTGCCTGACTTTTCATTCAAACAGAATATCATCTTTCCATTTGTATGGCATCTGCCCAACAATCTAAACTAATTATAAGCTCTCCTTTATAGACCTCCTTTGCATTAATCTTTCTTTTTTTTTCAAACTTTCCGGGCATAAATATTTATTCATCTTTATTTGTCTTCCTGCTCATCTACATACCAGTGAATTATTACTTGTGTCTAAATCTCTAGTCACTGCCCATCTCAGCCGACTAAGAAATGCAGTATTATAAAATCACAAACATAATTCTTCACTTAAATATTTTTCAGTATATTCAGTAGACTTTCTTACTGCATGGCACTACCACACAGAATTTAATGTTATATCTACTTTAATATTGCATTACAATCCTCAACTTTTCAAAAACATACACATAACAAAAAATTTAGTCTCAGAGTAGATTGGAAAACACATTTCTACCTAAAAATCTGGCAAAATTTTGTGATGTCCCATTTTAGTGCCCAAAGCTAATTCGCAGCTGCATCCAATGACCTTACTGAACTTTTTTCCTTAACAACAGAGCATCATTTCTTTTATGTACCCGGCAAAACAGAATAGTATGATGACGTCATTAACGGGAGTGTTTGCGGATCCTTCCGGCCGGGATGTTTACTGCTGCTTCAAATTCAGTCGACAAATAATAGTCGCTTCCTTTTGTAGGTCCCCGAATGGCAATTTGCATAATATGATCAAGTCGTCGATAATAAAGAACACGGGGTACAGTGAACGCAAAGCTTAAACTGAAAGCACAACGCTTGCTTCTTTATGGGTAAAAAGGTTTTGCATTTATATATATATATATATATATAATATATATATATATATATTATATATATATATACATCCATCGAGCTACAATGTCCCTTAATATCTAATTCGCTCTACCTCGGAATTAATATATTTTCATATATGCTTAACCGAAGGGGAATTTTTTTTTCTCGATAATAGATGTGCCTGGTCCTGGGCGCGAACCCAGGAAGACATTCAAATCCAGGAACGTCAGTGAAGCTTTTACCTACCCCACCACCGCGAGAGGCCCATAAGTTTATGTCGTCTTTCACCTTCAAATACCTTTCGCGCTCAGGTAATTCGCTGGTTTGGAGACAACATCAACCCGCCTCGGCTCCGGTAGCGTTGTAGTGCTTTTTGACAACACGTAGCATTTACATAAGTCATATCACATTACCGTGATTCATATACATACATCGAGTGAACCTTGTTTCAGTAAGAAATGATCCTATGAATCATGAAAGTGAAATACGTTTTCCAGACAACAACAACAGTTTCTTATTTGATTACGACACGTGTGACTGAAAGTGACTAATTATATCAGGACTTGACCTCTAATTTGACTCCAAAGAATTTTATTTTATTTTATCACATAAGAGATAACTTTTAAAAGTGAAACAGCGTTCTGATACTCTTTCTCTCTCTCTCTCTCTCTCTTTCGTCTAATAGCCTCGCTTAGTAACTAGAAACAAAGTGACATTTTATACATCCTAAGATTGGTATAAAGTGATCTTTCTACATGGAGTTACTAGGAAAAAAATTAAACTTATAAAATTTCATAGCAAGAAAAGATGGATGAAGGTGCCATTAGACCATCTACTATATACTCTCGAGATACATTTGGTATCTATGGCTCACAAACATTTATGACAAAGGGGAGTAGGGGCCGATGGGAGGAAGAAGCGATCAAAAGAAAGTAATATCGGTCAGTACTGTGCCATCAGTTGTTATAAAAAAAAAAAAAAAAAAAAAAAAAAGACCGGGAAAGGAGAGCAAGTGTTGGGTAACTAGAGCGAGAATCATATTCTTTCTAGAAATGTGTTTCAGAAGCAATCACATTCACGATGAAAAGTAAGTCTAGTGAATTTAAGCAATTCACTCGCCGCTGGGTCGGGAAGCTGGTCAGGTTCTTTGGTATGTCCGGCTCTGCCAACGCGGAATCAGAGGAATTTATTTCTGGTGATAGAAATTCATTTCTCGATATAGTGTGGTTGCTAGGTGACCAATTGGTTCCTAGCCACGTAAAAATATCTAATCCTTCGGGCCAGCCCTGGGAGAGCTGTTAATCAGCTCAGTGGTCTGGTTAAACTAAGATATACTTAACTTTGGTATGTTGGGCACTGGGAGGGAGCCCGGCCTGGAAAAACCTCCGGTACGGAGTACTTAGGCTCCAAATCCTTCTAAGACATGTGCGATCGAATTGCTAACGCCCTGGACTCTTACTTGAAATACCGAGGTTCTGTGAATCACATTCCCATGTGTACATTTCCATATAATAAACACACACACACACACACACACAAACTATATATAAGATAATAATATATATATATAATAATATATTATATATATATATATTAATATATATAGTATATAATTATTATATATATATATATATATAAAAAAAAAATATATGATATTATATATATATATTATATCATAGGATATATATATATATATCTATATATATATATATATAAAATATATATATATAGATATATATATAGTATTATATATTTATATATATATATATATATATATATATATATATAGTATATATATATATATCATATATATATATATATATACATAATATATGTATAGATATAAACTTTTACATATATTATATATTATAAATGTATGTATATGTATATATATACAATATATACCGAATGTCAGTATCTAGAGTTGCTGGAAAGTACTGCGTCGAGAGATCGAGACCCACCTTAATGATTATATATAAATCACGGTTAAGTTATAAAACTCATATATATATATTCTGACGAAAAATCTTAATTGCCAGATAGTCAACTTAATTTTGTTGTCAAAAAAGCCTCATTAATTCCAAAACAGGAACCGATAATTTGTATTGCACATAACTGTACACCAGGGATATAACGGTGTCTGGAACAAATAAATTTATTTAAAAGAAAAGAAAATTTCTTTTTCTCAATTACTAACAAATTTGGCTAGATAGATATCACTAAAATTACTAACTATGATTTTTAAAAAAAGCATCTTGCTTAAAACTCTTCGGTGAAAAGCTAAATCTATTTATTACAATGCTGAAAAATGACTTTGGTAATATCATGAGCCAAAGTTTTAGGATTCCTAAATCCTCCTCCAGCATCACAGTAAGCGAATCCAGTACAGCAGTGAAACCGCGCACAATTATTTCTCATAAATCCCAATGAAGGATGACAGCGCCAGCAAATACGGAACGAGATGACATCATTATGGTCCAGAACGCAGCCACATACGGACATTCTGATAACTGGGCTTCCCCTCCCTCAAATTCTTCACATTTAACTCCTGATACACCGAAGCTCGTCATCCACCTCGAATGTCATGATTGGTCTTTCTATTGACGAGGAAGGACTACTCGTTCTGAAACCGTCTGAAACCGAGCGAATTGCGCGTCATTGGATGAATGTATCGGGCAGGTCTGCCACGCACTCTACAGACTTCTAGGCGTTCTGTATGCTTTATTGATTGATGTACTGTGATTGGGTAATCGATATATGGATAAGCCTTGCAGGCTTATTCTACAGAGGGTTCATGGTTTATCCAACTGACAAAGGAATTCGATATTAAATACTTTCTTAACACTAACGGTGACTCTAGGCGAAACGTAACAAAATTATTACTACCACATTCTTAACAGAATTGTATCAACCTTAAAGTCAGCTTATATCAAATACTAATCAGGAATAGATCCAAGAATGCATTACTAAATGGGAAAAGGACGAGAAGAAGGAAATGGCGTTTCATTTCATAAACCAGAATCTTAAAACGGAAGATTTGACCCAGAAACGTTAAAATCTCATCATGTATCAGTGTAATGCTGGTTTCTTTTCTGTTCACTTCTGCGCATTTGCCATTATCTATAAATCTTTATGTCATTTCAAAGATAATAAAAAAGCAAATGATGAAAGAAAAAATCTAATACGTTCGAATTGAATTCTAACTGGATGTATAAATCCAGTTTACTTACATTTCAGACAAGCTGTGAGAGTACCTCATCTCATTGGACACATGGAAAGCTTCGGCATATGGCCTACAGTTGAGTCAAAATCTGCCCAGGAACATACATGAAAAAATAAATTCTAAAGTTATATATTAACCTGTCAAATAGATTACTGTTTTTTAAAGATTTATTACGCACGATATCAATGTTTATGACTTGATAAAATTCTTACTTGCCTCTCGAGAACAGATCTCGGCAATTTAATGAATTTCTTTACTTTGCTTCTTTTCTTAGTTACGGGGTGTAATATCTCCCACTCAGAGACTTATTGGACTTCTAATTACGGGCCTGCCATATGGTGGTCAGTCTTCCTGAAATTGCTTTAATGATGAATTTTAGAGAAATAATAATCAAAGTTAATATCAATACATTACATAGAACTTAAATTTAGAGCAGACCATTCCACTAGTGCTACCTTTTGGCTGTTGAAAGAACCTCTACGATAGTAGTAATTCTGACACTTATGCCGAATCTATTCGTGATAACAAAGTGTTTGATTAAAACATATTTTTCTGATGAGAAAATTACTGGAATATAACCTCCATATGCTTATGCAAATCGGATTCCCTTTTGGTACAAAAAATCAACTGGTTAGTATGAAATGTTGTTCTGTGTCGTCAATGAATTGGATATTAAATATGGAGTGTGCTATGAGTGTTACCATTAATTAATTCTGTCTTTTCCGGATGACGCACAAATTAATAGAAGCATCTTACGAAGGAAATGAGAGACTCGCTTTTTACTTTTTACTTTAAATGAAGCGAAAATACAACTGAAGATGATCAGTTATTTTTATTCAGTACTGGAAAATGCTGTAAACCGATTTTGAGTCACTAAAAAAAATTCACTCATTCAAGATTGCCCCGAATAAAGCGGCATTTGTAAAATTATTCAGGTATCTGAGACTCATGATATATTTCACATAAAGTCACATCAATTAGATATTTATAAATAGTGCTTTAAAGATAGATTAGTTAACTGAGGGAGATCACTTCATTATGATGATGATTTAACTTAACTCAAAATCTTATTTATGGTGTATCTAACATTAGTACAATACAATTAATGCTATGATGAGTACAAATACAATCACAGTGGGCAATCATTAGTTAGTAGGGATGCGACCTATGGTTTGTTAGTTATTATTATAAGAAAAAAGAAATCTGTATTTTGTGGGTTACATAAGCGTTGAAAATCTTTATTGTTGAAAACAGATTCAGTTTTTTTACATATTCAGATTTTACAAGTAATTGTTAAGGTTATGGAACCTTTAAAACGAGGAACATTTCAAAATATGTCTAATGATTTATTTCAACAAGCCTGTGAAATTCTGCAAACATTTCATGAAACAAATTGATCATCATCTGATAATAAGGACACCATTATAGCCCGAATCAGTTTTATATTGGTATGTATTGAAAGCCAATAAGAAAAGCCTGTCCTGTGTAGTGAATCTTTTGTTTTCTAAAAATGTATCATAGTGATGGCATTACGATGTCATGACTGGCAGTCAAGGTTATTATAGGTATACTACTACTTCGGCATTTGATATCAGTAATGATATAATAGAAAGATTACAAATGCCCCGAGTAAGTTTTAGGAAGATACACAAGGAAACTAAAATGGCGGACGAGATGTGTGTGATTTTGTTTGTGAGAATTGAGTCCAATGCAGATTTAAAGGTCCATCTACGTACACTACAGTACCGCATGTCATAGACATGTCAGAAACATGTCGCATACATATTACAAACTGGTTGAAAACGAGCCCCGAAGAGCCAGTGGGACGAGTGACTGATTGAAAGAACCCGCGCTTAGAACTAGCGAAAGGTTGTTGACCAGTATTCAACCTCTTGTTGTTTTGGGTAAGATACTAAGTTACCGACGCATTTATGAAATGTTTCACTAAAGGAGCACACAACCTAAAGGCCTGTCCACACTAGGAAACATTGTTTGCAAACACTTTTTACCTCATATTTGTTTCCCATCCAGAACGGAAAACATTTCGTGTTTTTGTGTGTATATAATATACGTATATACATACATATATATGTCTGTGTGTATGATTGCTTACGTGCATCTATTTTCAATTCCGCAAGAAGCAAGTCAGCATGACAGGCTCCTTTTTCTAAAGACTTCCTCACGACCTCTGTTTCTTTTTCTTATCCCTCCTCGAGTGCATTAAAATAGCCAAGTTAACACAGAGGCTACTGCACCGACAAGCATCCTGCCGACAGCTGAGGTCTGGTCAGGAAACATAGTTTGTGAACAATGTTTGCAAACATTGTTTGCAAACAATGTTTCCTAGTGTGGACAGGCCTCAGAAATCAATCAAGAATGTTACAACTGTAATCATTTATTTATGTACCTATAAAATGAAATACAGAAATACCGGAACACTGAAATCCCCTTTTAATATGCAATTTCCCGTTTACAAGTGTAGTAATGACCAAATATGACGGACAAACCGAGTATTTTTAAAGGCGCTTGACACACTTCTGTTGGCATATGCCGCTATGACGCTCAATCATTCATTTATTCACAAAACCCAACACCGAATTGGTCACTTCTATGTTCATCAAATTTCCAAAAGCGATATTGAGGTAAAACCCGACTAAAACGTCAAATGCAGTCGCATGCATGATCATTTAATTTACGAACTGTTATTGTTTTGACAATGATTTACTTTTTTCAGGGTATAGTCGATGCATTTGTTAATGAGAGGCTCATTTGATTGGAGAGTGAGAGCGTGAAGCGACCAGGGAATGATTTGTCAAATCATAAATGGGTTAAAATTTTGATTCGTGGGTTTGTTATGCGGTTATGAGCGTATGTTTCGTGTGTCTACGAATGTTTGTATTACATAAAGAAAAAAATGCTGACTATCTTAAGAGACCAAGGTAAGTTCAATGAAATTGGGGCACCTGATTTTCACAATATCACAGTAACTGAGGACAAACTAAACAGATTTTTTCGTCCTCTAGAAAAAGAAAAAATTATAGTTGATAATACACACGAGAACTTGTTTGTCCCCGGAGTTTTATATGGTCTCCCAAAAATACATAAGCCTAATATACACCTATGAGACCAATCTTGGCATCAATAATACACCTGATTTTAATCTACCTGAATATTTGGTACCTATTTTAGAACCGCTGACTAAAAATGATTATACTCTCAATAATTCTTACTCCTTTAAGGATAAAGTTTTATTACAGGACGCTGATTTGAAAATGGCCAGTTTAGACGTTAAATCTCTTTTTACTAATGTCCCTGTGGAAGAAACTATCGATATTATCTTAAATAAACTTTTCTAGAACCACATTCTGTTTTTAACAATTTCAGTCGTGCGCATTTTAAAACTCTTTTAGAACTGGCAGTGCGGGACACAGCCTTTGTTTTTAATTGCATACTTTATCGAGTTAACAAACGGACGGTGTAACCATGGGCTCTCCCTTGGGTCCTACTTTTGCCAACATCTTCATGTGCTCACTGGAAGAACGCATGTTAGATGAATGCCCACTCTTTTATGGTAGGTATATTGATGACACCTTCGCCTTACTTAAAAACAACTATGATATGACTCGTTTTTAGTATATGCTAACACTAAACATAGTAACATTAAGGTTACCGTAGAAAAAGAGGTGAATAATCAATTGCCTTTCTTTGACGTTCTTGTCACTAGGGATAATGGCTCTTTTAACTCATTTGTTTTTAGAAAGAAGACTTTACTGGTTTAGGATCCAATTACTATAGTCTCTGTTTTTATGATTTTAAACTTAACTTTATTTTTACCCTCCTCACAGGGGGCTTTTTATTACATCGAGCTGGCAATCCTTCCACAAAGAAATTAGGTTCCTTTCCGAATATTTTATGAATAACTGCTTCCCACAGACATTGTCTTATAAAAAGCTCTGTTTGTTTCTTAACAAACAATTCGTTAATACCGCCAAACCCCGTATAGTACCAAAATTAGCTTTTTATGCCAAAT